>NC_066579.1:104645286-104647786 GCF_024323335.1 Lathyrus oleraceus | reverse complement strand
GTTGAAGGATAATTCATTATTTTAATATTTTGCCTACGTGACATTATTATTTGTGTATATATAGTACTATAGTTATCAACAATTGTATCCAACATAGAATGTAATAGCTGTAAGAGCAGTCTGTGTGTGTGCAACCATTTACTATAACCGTTTTAGCAGAGTAGTTGAGGTTTGTTGTTCTCTCTTCTCTCTATTCTTCCATCTTCATCCATTTCACCTTGTGCACCAACAATTGGTATCTAGAGACCCGGTTCAGATCCATAAGGAAACACGAGTGAACGGTGAGGCGTTATGTGATTGACTTTGTTTCTTGAGTTTGTGTTGAACTTTTGATTGGAATCGTAACAAAATCATATTTCTTGATTCTGCGGGATTGAGAAATACTAGTGTTTAATGAGATGTATGTTTTGCACAAGGTTGAAGATGAACGAAAATGGTAACTGAGTACCAAGCTTCGAGTGTTCGATGGCAAGAACTGGAATCGTTGGATGATTCAGATACATGTGTTGTTTTGTGCTCAAGATATTCTTGATTTCGTCAACGACGATTACGTACAGGTTGCACTTCCTGAAAATGCAACGGATGCACAGAGAAATGCTCAGCGTGATCTGAGGAAGAAAGATCAAAAGGCGTTGTTCTACATCCATCAGTGTGTGGATGTGGACATGTTTAAGAAAATCGTTGATTCGAAGACGACGAAGGCTGCATGGGACACACTAGTACGGTGCTACGACGATGATGCATCAATGAATAAGGTGAAGCTTCAGTCTCTATGTAAGCAGTATGATAATCTTAGCACGAAGAACAATGAAAACGTACATGACTATATTTCCAGAGTGATTCTGATCATAAATGATATGAAGTCGTGTGGAGAAACTCTCTCTGAAGAAAGTATCATTGAGAAAGTACTTAGGTTCCTTACTCCTCATTTTGATTACATCGTTGTAGCAATTGAATATTCTAAAGATCTTGGAACCATGATGATAGAATAGCTGCAAAGCAGTCTAGAAGCGCAAGAGTTACGTCTGACTGAAAGAACCTCTGAGAGAGGTAGAGCAGGCTCTGAAAGCTTCTTTTGTCAAGAAGGACTAGAAGCAGTCTTGGTTAGAAGACAAGAAGGGAAATGATGGTGTTCTAAAGTCAAAAACCTCAACTTCTGAAAGGCAAAAGAGTTCGCAAAAAGGGAAAGAGAAGTTTGACAAGAAGAAAGTTTAGTGCTACTATTGTAAGAAGTTTGACCATTTTGCTACTAATTAATGGTCAAACAAGGAAAGGAAGTCAGAAGAAGAAAACATAGCCAGAAGAGATTCTGATGATGAGTCTATGCTATTGATGGATTCTGAATCCGATGATGCGTATTTGGCATACTGGTGGTATATGGACACTGACTGCTCAACTCATCTTACTGGAAATAAGAAATGGCTAGTTGATTTTGAATATGGGAAGAGGACCAAGATCAGATGTGCTGATGATAAATACCTAAATGCTGAAGGTATGAAAAATGTTAGAGTGGTTCTGAATAATGGTAAAGCATCATTGATTCAAAATGTGTGGTATGTTCCTGGCATGAAAAGAAATTTGATGAGTGTGGGTCAAATAATTTAGAAAGGTTTTTCAGTTACCATGAAGGAAAATCTTGTGAAGCTGTATGACTGTAATCAGAAGTTGGTTATGAAGTCAGAACATGGGAAGAATAGACCATTCAAAGTGAATGTTAAAACTGCAGACTCTGAATGCCTTAGTGCAACAAGTGTTGTGAAGGAAAGTGAGTTGTGGCACAAAATATTTGGTCATTTGAACTTTAGAAGCTTAGGGCCTCTGAATTCAAAGAAGTTGGTAAATGGAATTCCTGCAATTAAGAAGGCAGAGAAGTCATGCAATGTGTGCATGATAGGGAAGCAACCAAGACTGCCATTTGTATATGAAATGCCTCCAAGAGCAAAATATGCTTTGGGTGTGTTGCATTTTGATGTGTGTGGACCATTCCTAGTACCTTCACTTGGAGGGAATGAATACTCTGTGTCATTTGTTGACGAGTTCACAAGAATAACATGGGTATCCCTTATAAAGTTCAAACACGAGGTGCTTGTTGAATTTAAGAAATTCAGAATCAAAGTTGAGAATCAGTGTGGTCAGAAGTTGAAAATTCTCAAAACTGATGGTGGAGGTGAGTATAACTCTACAGAGTTCATAAAGTTCTGTGAGGAGAAGAAGCCGAAACCGAAACTTGCTGAAAGAAGAAACTGAAACTTGCTTGATATGACATGAAGCATGCTGAAGGAGAAGAAGCTACCTCACACCTTGTGGGGAGAAGCTGTTGCCAATGTAGCATATGTGCTCAACAAGCGTCCAACCAAGAAGCTGAAGGAAATTATTCCTCTAGAGAAATGGACTGGATATAAGCAAAGTGTGAGCCATCTTAAGGTGTTTGGTTCTGTTTGTTGCAAACATGTTCCAGATGCTAGGAGAAGGAAGTTGGATGACAGAAGCAGAGTTATGT
>NC_066579.1:104437786-104640286 GCF_024323335.1 Lathyrus oleraceus | reverse complement strand
TTGTTCTTATTCAATGCCTCCATCTCCAAGTACATGGTTTGTTTCTATTTCCCGTCAGGCAATACCTCAAATAAAGAGTTAGGTATTGTTATAGTGTTTATACTTGTGAGAAATGCTTTATGGGTGGGTGAAAAATGTTCAAAATTTAGGCAGTTGGATATAGGGTGAAATGGATTTTTAGTACATTTTATAGTATTTTTATAACGGCATGGAAGATATAAATACTTGTAGTATGGTGATAGTACTAAGTTGGATTCTATTTCTTGTTCATGAGAAAATTCAAAAATTGAATCACTAGTGCTTAAAGGGTCGAGAGAAGTTACCTCATGTAATTTCAGATTGGATTCTTGGATATGAGTATACTCAGGGATGTTCTTCTTTCTTTTATATACTAAATTACTTTCAAATCTTACATCAATTTCAACATTTTCATTTTTTCCAGAATCAAGTTTAGTCTCAAACTAGTTTTAGTCTCAAATTCTGGTTCGAAAGTAAGGCCATGAAGTAGAGAAGACTCATCTTCCTTACTTATATTCTCCCCTTGAAGATGAGTTTGAAGAAAGTAACTTTCTTGTTCATGGAAGGTGACATCTCGAGAGACAAAGTATTTGTGAGATGGTGGATGATAACATTTGTAACCCTTTTTTGGTAAAAGAGTATCCTATAAAATACATTTTAACACTATAGGATCAAATTTCTCTCTACCATCACTATGGATATGTACAAATGACGTACACCTAAATATTCTAGGGGTTAGATTACTTGAAATAGACACACCAGGATAGAATAAGGATGAGAGTTCCCTAGGAGTTTTGGAGGCTAGGATAGTAAAGGGTAAATGATTAATGAGACACGATGCAGTTAAGACAACCTCACCCCAATATTTCTTAGGGATTTTATTTTGGAATATCATAGCACATGTTTGGTCTAACAATGGCCTATTATTTCTCTCAAAAACCCCATTTTGTTAAGGGCTTTTAATATAAGAAGACTCATGAATAATACCTTTGTTTTGACAGAAAGAATTAAGACAGTGGTTAAAGTAATCTTATGCCTTATTAGACCTAAGTCTCTTAATACTTACACCAAACTAATTTTTAACCATAGAGAAGAAGTGAAGAAACACATAACAAACTTCATATTTTTGTTTTAACAAGTAGACCCAAGTAACCCGAGTGTAATCATCAATAAATGTACAAACCAAGGAGCACCTGATATATTTGAAAAATTCGACGGATCCAAAACATCAGTATGAATTAAGTAAAACAAAAAAGTACTCATTTTATTACTAATTAGAAAAGAGACATGTTTGTGTTCAGCAAGTTTACACACCTCACAACAAATACTCTCCACGTATAAATTTTTACATAATGAAGGAAATAATTGTTTTTATGAATCTAAATGATGGATGACCAAGGCGATAATGATACATAAAGATCTTCTCTCTATTGATTTGAATTGATTATGAATAAAAGGGTTTATTGTTACTGAATAGATTTGGAGGAATAATTTGGTTATCCAAGTAATAAAGGCCATTCCATTCTCTAGAATTTCCAATTTTCCTCCCTAAATTCTTGTCCTGGAAAACACAAGCATTGTTAAAAAAAACATTAAATGATTGTTCATTGTGATTCTTTGTATGGAAATTAGGCTAGTGGACAATTTGGGAATATGAAGAACATTTCAAAGGATTATAGTTGGGCTTATTTGGATATCTCCTTGTCCAACTACAGTTATAAGAGTACCATTTGCATCAGATATTTTGTTGTTGCTAGGATGTGGTGAATAAGTAGAAAAATATATGGGTAAAGGTGTCATATGGCCAGCGGCTCTAGAATCCAGTATCCAATATTTGTTAAAGAGTTGATTTGCGACATTAAATCAAAAACAAAATTTAGACTTACCAAGAGGAAGTGAAAATGGAAATGTACCTGAATGTACTAACATAGAAGTACTTGCTGGTTTCTCTAACATACTAAGGAGGGATCTCAGCCACTTTACTTTTTCTTTGTTGAGTTCAACAAATTCTCCTTCTAACATATTGATGGATGTCATGCGAACGCGTCTGACTCCGGAGAATAAAAAAGAACCAGCAAACTAGTCGCAAAGAGGCTTATAACCTTCAATTGGTTTTTTATATTTTAAAAATTGAATAGTTCTGCTGTGATTAACAGTGTTGTGGATGAAAAATATCTTCAGCGATGAACAATGTTTTCAACGATGAACAATACATCTGATGAACAATATTCCTACGGTAAACAGTGTTCCCAATGATAAACAGTACCGCAGATGAACAATATCCTATCGTGAACAGTGTTTTCTGAACCTAACCTCGTAAATAAGTCGACTACTGTTTTGAAAAAAGAACTGCAATTAAGGCGGCTAGGATTTCGAGAAAAAATAATTAAGGAGGCTAGGGTTTTATTATGCGTAAGCGAAACCCTATCGAACGATTGGAGACCATCCTCATGAGTGACACAACCAAATACATTTGGGATGCAATGTGTCAAAAATATCATGGTTCTTCCAAGGTTAAGAGAGCACACTTACAGTTATTACAAAGAGAATTTGAGGTTCTTGCAATTGATGAGTGTTAAATTGTGGATGGGTACTTTTCTAGAACACTTGTTATTTCCAATCGAATGACTGCACATGAAGAAAAATTGGAGCAGATTGTAGTTGTTGAAGAGATCTTGAGATCTATATTAGTAAGATTCAACTATGTCGTGTGTTCTTTCGAAGAGTCCAATGATATGACTACTCTTTTGGATGGTGATTTTCAAAGCACTGAAAGTGTCACAAAGAATTCATGGAATAACAAGCACTGTAAGTGTCCAATCTAAGAAGAGGTCGAGGAAGATTATGGAGTAGAGAACATGGCAGAGGTAGGAAGAGTAAAGAATATGTGGAATGCTACAAGTGTCACAAGCTAGGGCACTGTCAAAGTAAGTGTCTTAGTTGAGAAAAAAGTGTGAACTATGTGGAATTCAATGAAAAATAAAAGATGATATAGATGGACAAAAGTGAATCAAAAGGTCGGGCTAAGGAATAAATATGGTATCTTGATTCAAGATGTAGTAATCACATGGTTGGGGTTAAAGCTTGGTTCTTTAATTTTGATGAAAATTTCAAAGAATATGTCAAGCTAGGTGATAACTCAACAATGAAAGTCATGGGGAAAGGGAATTTGAAGTTGAGAATTGGAAATAAGGCATATGCGATAACTGATGTTTACTACATACCAGCTTTGAAGAATAATCTTCTAAGCATTGGTTAACTTCAACAAAAGACTGTGAAATATTTCATGAAGAGAAGGGTCTAATCTTGAATACACAAATGTCTCAAAACAAGATGTATGTGATCCATGCTCCATTCATCATGCCAATGTGTTTTTAGATAACCAAACAAATGGAATCTCAGCTGTAGCATATTAGGTATGCACATTTAAGCATAAAGGGAATAAACTTACTTGTGAAGAATGAAATGGTGAAAGGCTTACTAAACCTGGTGAACATTGAAGAAAGATGCACTAATTGCTTGACTGGAAAGCAACATAGAGATATAATCCCTAAACATGCTACTTGGAGAGCTGGTGCAAAGACGAAGCTTGTTCACTATGATATTTGTGGACCTATCAGGCCCAAGTCATTTGGAATAAACATGTACTTCATGATATTCATAGGCGATTTCACTAGAAATACTTGAGTTTATTTTTTGAATGAAAATTCAAATACATTTGATATCTTCAAAAGGTTAAAGACATTAGTTGAAAAAGAATCCAACTGCTTGATTCAGTGTCTCATAACTGATAGGGTGGAGAATTCACATCAAATGCTTTCAATGAATTCTACAACATACAAGGAATCAAGAGACAATTAACTGCAACATATACTCCACAACAAAATTTAGTATCTGAAAGGAAGAATAAGACCCTCATTAATATAGTCATAAGTATGTTGTCATGTAGGAATGTTCCAAATCATTTATAGCATGATGCAGTGAGATGAGCCACTTATGTCATGAATAAAAGTCCTACACTTGCAGTTAAAAACATGACCGCTGAAGAATGTTGGAGTGGAATAAATCCATCAATACACCATTTAAAAGTATTTGGTTGTGTGTTCATGCACATGTCCCCGACACACAAACAAAGAAACTGGATGGAAAAAGTGTGCAACGTGTGAATCTTGGTGTAAGTGAGGAATCTAAAGGCTACAATTTGTATGAACCAATTCAAGGAAAAGTCATTATCAACATGGATGTTATGTTTGAAGAATAAAATATCTAGAATTGGAACATCAAAGGTCAAGCAAGCCTTGAAGACTCACATGTCAAAGTAGAAGAGTGTGAAGCTGAAGCACAAGAAAGAATTGAGTTAACGAATCCAAGAGCAACATAAAATTCAACTAGAGAACTTGTTAAATATCCTAGTGAAGGTCATGAAAATTAAGAGAATGATGAAGGGATAGAGAACACCGAAGAAGCTAATGAGATAACTCATAGAACTAGAAGACCTCAAAGTTATCTAAGTGACTATGTGATTGGCTTAGAAAGTGAAGAAGAGGATCAACTGTATAACTTTGCAACCTTTAGCTCAAATGAGGATCCTACAAGCTATGAGGAAGCAGCCAAATAAGAGGTATGGAGAAAAGCAATAGATCTTGAAATAGAGTCCATTGAAAGGAATGATACTTCGGAACTGGCAACTTTTCCTAAAGGTCTAAAGACTATTGGTGTAAAATGGATTAACAAAACAAAATACAATGAGAAAGGGGAAGTAGACAAGCACAAATCCAGATTGGTAGAAAAATAATATTCACATAGCATGGTACTGAATTTAATGAAGTGTTTGCACTAGTGGATAGGTGAGACACCATTAGGACAATGCCAGCAGTGGCAGTAATTAAAAAATGTTATGTGTTCCAACTAGATGTAAATAGTGCCTTCCTACATGGCGAGTTATCTGAAGATGTTTACGTCAACGAACCTATAGGATATCACAAAGGAAACTCTGGAATGGTGTATAAGTTGATAAAAGCATTATATGGCCTAAGGAAAGCTCTAAGGGCCTGGTATAGCAAGATAGACTCATACTTCTGCATTGACAAGTTTGTAAAATATCCATATGAGCATACTCTATTTGTCAAGGATGGGCTTGAAGGGAAGATGATCATTGTCAGCTTGTATGTAGATGATCTTATCTACATACGCAATGACCTTCAGACGATGGACGAGTGATCGAAAAAATAGCAAGTGTACTATTTTGCCTTTTGTAGTAATAAAGCGGAAATTCCCCAAATGTCGATCTTAAGGATTGCAAGTTAATATTGAGTTCAAATCGTCGTTAATTAAACAAAAACCAGTGTTGGGGTTTTTAAATTCAAAATTATAAAAATAAGAGCAAATGAAATTAATATGTAAAATAAGGGTTTGCAAGGGAAGAGGAACAATGCCAGGGAAGGTATATAGTTTGTCCCTGTAACAACTCTGAGTCACTATTGCATCAACAAATATTAATTACTATCAGTTCTCAAGGGTATTTTCTCCCAAGTCCTTGGTGAGAAAACCTTTAATCATTCAACCCTAATTTCTATGTCCATAGGAAATTATCGGTGAAGTTAAGCCTTATTATATCAAGAATGCTCTGGTTCATACATGGTATCCCTGGTCCTAGGTGATATCTACTGCAGAGTAATCTTATGAAAACCTTACCAATAACGGTCTATCCTAATTGATAACCATACAACAATCTCAATTGGTACGAAAGAGAAAACACTAAACACATCAAAAGATTACGTAAAAACAATATTATCAATGCAATCGTAAACTCAAAGTCATTACAGATCTAAATCAGGGACACCCCCTAGAATTGGTGGGTTTAGCTA
The DNA here is from genome assembly GCF_024323335.1 of Lathyrus oleraceus. NCBI lineage: Eukaryota > Viridiplantae > Streptophyta > Magnoliopsida > Fabales > Fabaceae > Lathyrus > Lathyrus oleraceus. Next base: position 104,634,401 of record NC_066579.1, on the reverse strand, counting down.
CTCATATTGTTCAAAACAGATTCAAGATAAAAAATACACATTACAAGTAATTGGATGACTTGGATCTTCAATTTCTTCCGCTCATGAAAATCTTCCGCTCTCCGAATTCCTTGATCTATGTAATTCTCAATCGTCTGACAATTCTCTGTGCTCTATTTTCTCCTCATTCCAAAGTGTTTTCTTCTCTCGTAGAAAATCTCCTAAAATAATGAAAAATCCCTTGGCAATGCTGAAAATCCCAAAAACGTCCTTGCAGCTCAAGCCCAGGTAAAAAGCCCAAACATTGGAAGATTTTGCTCATGGGCTGACACGGACATGTTAGCTCCCTGCCTTATCCTTCTCTCCAGCTTCATCCCAGGTGACCTAACACGGGCCATGTCAGCTGACACGGGAGGCCGTGTCAGACCCCTATCTTGGCCATTTCTTGTATTTAATTTGCCTTCATTCTGACACGGCCCGTGTTAGGTGACACGGGTGGTCGTGTCAGGCCTCCTCAATTGAAAAATCTTCTTTCCTCGAACGCCGAAATCTTTCACTTTCTTGCATTGAGTCCATTGGATCTTCTACATGGACCTGGAGGGCATAAACACAAACAACCAATGCATAAAATCCCGAAAACACAAAATAAAATTAAAAATTGATAAAATGGTTAAATAAATTACATAAAGGAAAACTAACTTAAAAGGTACCATAATGCGCACAAAGTATTCTAGAATCCTTGGTTTCTTGTCGAATAAGTAATGAAAACATAGTGAAAATGGTGACTGATCACAACCCTAAACTTAGCTCATTGCTTGGCCTCAAGTAATGTTCTACATGATAAAGTGTGTCACTTCCCAAAACTGAATTCTTACCATAATACAACAGATATCTTTCACCCACGCCTTCATTCTCCCTTTCATAGTCCCTGCTTTTCCTAATGAGTTTTTCGCCGACTTCCACATTGATGTACCGCTTCACCTGTTAGCTTATATCACACTCTCACCAAGTCTCTCTGGGTTAAAGTGTTTACACTCATATTTCATAATATGCAATATTAACTCATAAATTTAGTTTCTCCTTTCGTATCAACTACACACAACACACACTTTTGAGGTCTTTTGGGTTGTAACAGGGCTTGGGTTACGGTGGGGTAAATACAAACAAAAGGAAAAACAAGCGATTTGGGTTCAGAGCCAATGTCATTATTCTTTTTACCGTGTTTGCTCTACATCTCATTTCCAATTCTTTTCTTTTTCAGTTTGTATTGCTCAGTTCTCTTTTTTTCTTTGATTTTTTTTTTCAATTGAGTGTTTCTCATTTTGTGAGTGCTTTTCTTGTACCATTGAAGATATATAATATTTTGATGGTCGTTTTTCTTAATCTTTTTCCGACTCACCTTAATATCAGATACTTATGGGGTTACGCCAAACTTATAATTTTAACACAGCTTAAAGAACATAACATTTTATCTGAACAGGGTAAGGAAGTGTTTGGACCGCGGGATACATTCATATGGTTATACATACAAACAAAGGGTACAGGCTCAAACGGGGTTAATACGGGATAATATTAAAGGGATGGCTAGAAAGGATCAGGGTTATTATTTAAACAACGTGTCTTAATGTGGGTATATATAAAGTGATATTCCTAGAGAACCTACGCAAAGTCAGAGTGATAAAGACATACCTGAATATCACTCATGATGACAATTGTGTTTGACTTTTTATGCACTCACCATATTAGGTAAAGCTTGACAACATCCACAATACTTCTAGTATGGTGCGACTTCTTACTCAACCCGGAATGCATAGGGAACCTACGTTAGTTGATCTTTAGAAGTTGCGTCTGATCTTTTCTTCAGCAGTATCAACATTTTGTGAAGGTCATTCACAACAAGCAATAGTAAGTGGAATGATCATTTCATCCACTACCACTAATGGTCATCACCTAATCCATTAATAACACCAAAAACCTGAAATACATGTAGCAAATGATACCCAACAGTAAAAACAAACCAAATGTAAAACAGTAATCAAAATGGGAAATAATAAAACAAAACATAAAACAAAAAGCATAATTAAACCTCCCCCACACTTGAACTAAACATTGGCCTCAATGTTTTAGAACAAGATAGAAGGGGAGTGACTCACACTGCCCTATTGAGGAGTCTGGGGCGGAAAGTGCAACATCAACTTCCGCATTATCAGGTTCATTTCATCCAAAACCTCCCCTTGATGAGTCTTCTAGATACCTTGTCTTAATTGCTCAATTCTAAGGTCACCGAGCTCGGTTTATACCCATGTCCACTGGTCGTGATTCATGGGTGATGACCCTGCACCCTAATGGGATGACTCTTGGGGATGGGGTACAAACGGCTCCTGATGCTGCTCGTCTTCATTTATCTGTTACCTGCAACCAGATTTTTAGTAGTGTAGTCTTCCTTTGTATCAGGGTCAGCACCAACATACAACCAATTAGCACAATCAATAATACTTACTCTGTCAGGATTAAGAAGTGCAATGATAAATCGTTTTTGAATCAAAACATAGTAGTAATAATATGCAACATAAATCATACCTTGATGGATGAGAACTGCCATATCTATTTTAGTCTTACCTGCCACCGGGGTGTCTTCAAGCAAAACCGCATGATAACCGAAATATTCAGCAATTTGGGTAATCATACCCCCAACAGAAATACCACCGGAGTTCTCCCGACCAACTCTCCCCAAGTAATCAGCTGCAAAGGCAACAACATTGATGGCCTGATTTTGTGCCATCGAGTACAGGAAGAACAACTCCCGCTGAATTCCCACGCCCGTACTATCACCCTGTCCAAACAGAGTGTACACCAGACCTTTTTGGGGATAGCGGAAGCACGGGTTCTGGATGCCGGAGGATTTTGCACCTTTAGAGGTGTAATAAGTCTTCCCAATAATGGCAATCCAAAAATATTGTGGAGAAAACCCGCCAGGGACCGCACCAGGTTCGTACAGTAGGAGTCGGAGAATACCAGCCAATTCCTCAACAGATAGCTCATGATAATTACTAAAAAGGAGGAATCGGAGAGTACCATAGTAGTACCTCATCGTGTTAATCCACCACTTCTCTAGTTGGAATTCGAGTGTGCTCAAAAGTTCGAGCGTGATGCGCTAATAGGTCGGTGCTTTGAGGCTCATGAATTCCAACATACCCAATACATGAAACATCCTGTCAACTTCAATTTTTAGGCCTAAATCATGAAGGGTCTGTTCGCACATATACCTGGTGGGGGTTAGCTTCCGCTTTCTATGAATGCGTACCATTGCTCCTGCTCTAGATTGTCAAAGACAATCTTGTAGGGGTTCTGATTACGGCTGCTCCTTTTCCGTGGCCTCGAGGTCTCGACCATTTGTTTCTTCCCTTGAACAATCCTTCTTGGGGGTATTTTCATACCTGCAAAAATTAAGAAAAATTCGAAATTGGGATTAGAGAAAATGGACACCGTGGTTGTGATGAGGGCGAAAAATGGAGAAGGATTCGTGAAGGGAGTTTGTGATTTGGGGTTGTTGTGGTGGTAAAGGTGGAAACTTTTTGGTGGTGTTTTAAGGGAGGGTAAGGTTTTTGGAGAGAGAGTGAATGAAATCAGATTTTTGGAAAGGGTTAAGTGACATAATGAGTGGTTATTAGGTTTTAATGAGGGGTGGGGCCCATCCAATGTCCAAAACAATTTCAAATTTTTTAAATTCGTGGTCCTGGCACGGGCCGTGTCAGGCTGCTGTCTTTTAAAACCTCAAGGCGTGGTCTTCAGTGGTCTTGACACAGGCTGTGCCAGGCTTCTACCAATGTGTAATTTCATTCATTCCTTCAGTTCTCCTGACACGGTCCGTGTCGGCTGACATAGGCGACCGTGTCAGGATGCTGTTATTCTCAATTTGAAGCCATTTGTCATGGCCCTAGCACGGGCCGTGTCAGGCTGTTGGTCTCTCATCAAGACATTTTTCTCTTTCTTATTTTCAGATACGATTTTTCCTCTTGGTATAACTCCCATATTTACGTGGGTGCCTCCGTCTTTTCATGCAAGGCACTGTGTGAACCTAAAATAACAAATAAAACACAGACAAGAATTAGCAATAAAAAAGCATGGGTTGTGTAGCGATAAATTCATGACCATTAAGCTATGGATAAACTTAACGTCAATAAAACCAGAGTCACCACCGCGCTTTTATTGTTTCCAAGGGAAAAGGGAAAAGTACGAAAAAAAAGCAAAGATAAGAAGTTTTCAAATCAAAACTAATAAAATGCGAGAGATTACAGGTAAGGGGGTTGGTTACACAGAGGGAAGGTGTTAGCACCCAAAGTGTCCTAGGTACTCATAGGGAGCCCTTTTTTGTGTGCGTATGTGTTTTTGTACAAAATGATGTTTGCAATAAATAGAGTGGAGGGATGAGGAAAGAATTCATTAATTATTTTTGTGTTTGACAAGACCTTCGAACTTGTGCCTACGTACCAACATAAAATGAGGGATCAAAACCTCGTAGTTCGTGGTAACAATTTCAAAGTGAGTGCATTGCTTTTAACAAAAAATTAATCTTGATAAAGGCACAAGAGGTCTAAAAATGGTTTAAATGAGGGTTAATTCTTTTTGGCTTTTGAAATTTTAAGTCAAGTATAGTTAAATTCATTTACAAGTTTGATTAAGAAAGTGAGTTTGAAAATGCAATGGCATAAGGCAAAAGTTTCTAATGGGAAATAAAGTCTAAGTTTAGAAATCACAAACAAAGAAGATTTTAAAAGGAGGGAGAGATTTGAAATTAAAGAAGTGGGGAGGAGATGAAAAGACTAATCCTAAGCACAAATTTAAAAGTTGAGAGTTGAAAAGATCTGACCAATGGGCTGCAATCCAATAGACAAGAATGTCATATAGAAATCCAAATTTCCCTTGGACTTTAGAATCAAGCAATATTAATACACAAATAGCAAGATGAAGAGAAAGGCATCAAATAAAGATAGCCACATCCAAGCTTAGCAACTCCATGATCTTCTTCATAATCTCCCATTTATCATATGAACTCAAAGATAGGCATTAGGCACAAATTCAAAGTAACAACTTCAATATGTTGCAGATGAACTCAAATGGATCTTCAATACTTGTATCAGATGAAATCTCACTTCACAAGCACTTGTTTTTTTTAAAGTTGGCATTGGCCAAGTCCTTTTGCATAGGGAATGTTGCCTAATTCTAAGTCCAATGTCTCAGAGCAAACCAACAGTCCACACAAAATGTCTTTTAGGGTTTTTTGTTATTATTATGTACATTAAGGTCAAAAGATCACAAACACAAACAAGTATATACAAAAACAATATATTCACAAGATATGACTCAAATGAGTAAAGTGAAAATGGCATTAAAAGTAAACAAATTGAATGATATGAATAATGGCAAATGAAATAAGACTTAAAATTAAAGTGCATAAAAGTAAATGGCTTGAAATTAAATGTTAGTTGTTAGTTGATTAGAAGTTAGTATTGCTTTTGTTTTTGTTTTGTTTAAGTCATTCTTTGGAGAACACTCAACCCACTTATCACAAGCATGGATCCTTGAACCAAGACATCTTCCAAAGGAAGGAAAAAAGGCCAAGTTTCCACACAATACCATGAAACAGGGGAGACTTACAATCTCACTTACTAGAATGCTATACCTTTTGTGTCAACAATTTAGCGATATGTTAAGTAATCATAATTGGACTTATGTAGAAGTCACAACTATTTGAGGTCGGGCAATATAAATTTTAGTGTTAATGCATGTTAGAAACATGGTATTATGAACCATGCTCCTAAAACATACCACACTTAAAAAGAATATGCAAAAGGGGTGTACCTAATCTCATCCATACTTATGTTCATTTTACAATCAACTAGCCTTAGGATATGGAGATATCATAGGTGCATGAAATGAATGAGAAGAGAATGGGATTGAGATGAAGAGGGAGGGGAAATGGAATTAACACAAATTGGTCAAAGGAGGACTTTTACCAAATTAAAATCATTCATTCATTTTGGGAGATGAAATATACATTTCATCAATCCCCTAAATCCAATGATTTTAACTCAACAAAGTCAAATCAACTTTGACCAAGGCCCAACAACACAACTCAAACTCAACGAGTCAAAATTAGAAGCTCAACACAATTTATTTGACATTTAAATAATTAAAATATGCATTAAATTAAATTATGGTTTGTCAAATTCCTAAAATCTCATCAAAACACGAAAGAAATGGCTATGAGATTTATCATAGGTCAAACAATGTAAAAGGACCTTGGATAAAAAAATTCATAATTTTTGGAAACTTAAAAGTATTTTTAAACAATTAAAAATATTCACAAAAATCAATTAAATCATGAAAAATATTAATAATGATCCAAAATATAATTCTAATTCAGAAAATGAAAGAGGAATTTATTTAAATTTTTTTGGTGAAAATCTCATATTTTTTGGAACAATATTAAAATTAATATGAATTAATGAAAATAGAACAAATAAAATTAAAATCAAATAATCAGAAAAAATGTGGATCACTTGATCTCCCTCATTAATTGAGGTGGCAGATCAAGTGGTCACTATCGCACAATCCACAATGGACCTGAGTCAGCGCGCCACAACAATGGTAATTCAAACCAACACGTGAGATTAGATTAAATCAAATGGATCCTATGGTTCTGAGGACTGCCAACTCACCACCGAAGCCAAAGCTCTGGTCTCCTTCTCCGGTGAACCTCATCGGACTGGTTCAGTCACAACCATCACCAAAATTAAAAAGAAGGACATGATTTCAAAGTAAAAATGGCACCGAGTTCAAATTTGGCCTCAATTTATCCTAACTCCAAGTATATTGAGAGATAGAAGGAGTTGAAATTTGAGGTGCACGATCTGAGTTGCTTCAATTTGACCTCAAAGCAACTCAATCTTGTTGCCTACATTGGTAAGACTTCAGACAACCAAAGATCCAAGAGAATTATGGAGAATTGAGTGAGAATCGAAGAGATGGAAATTTCTGGAAAATACCTTCAATGTAGGTCTGAATTCGATTGGTCTTGCTCTTGCTTGTGCTTGATCTTGCTCTGAATGCTTGAAGGAGTATATTAGAATAATCAAAAGGCTTTGGGTCCTTTGAGTTTTGAGTCTCAAAACAGTGAGATTCAAACTCAATTTCCAATGGAAATTCTCAAGGTTGTTCTCTGAAGTGGAAGTATTTGAAGGTATGGATTCAAAGTTGGCGCGCAGGGTCCTTTGTCCTGAGCCAAAAGGTCTCTATTTATAGCCAATTCAATTGGTACTTGCAAATTTGAACATGGAATCCAAAAATAGCAATGTGTGATGCATGGGTGCATGGGCGTGTACAGGCCTATGAAATCATGTCATTTTGTCCATAATTGAATAAAACAAGTCTGAGATCATGTTGGAATGTCATGCATTGGTGTGTGGAAGTTTCAAGTTCAATCTTGCCAAATGATGATGCAATGTTCAAGCCATGCGCAACCATTCAAATCTTGTCCAAAATGGATGAAATTGGATTTTTTTGGAAAGGTTAGATCAAGAGGAACAACTTTCATGTTGGATAATTTTTCATTTGAAGCTTGGATCATGATGAATTTTGAGGTGGAAGTTGGGAAAATCAGACATGTTAAAGAAATTTCTAAGTGTCAAGCCATATGTTCACTTATTCCTCCTAGGCTAACTTTTTATGTGAGCTTCAAATGAGAAAAATTCCTTCATCAAAGTTGTATCTATCTAAAAGTCCTTCAAAATGGTCACAAATTTGACCTCATTTGGATTTAATATGAAGGAGTTATGCATTTTTGAACTTGAGGAAAATCACTTGTTCAATGGCATTGGTCCAAAATGACCTATAATGTATCCTCATATCACATGGTCATAAAAGTTGAATTAGCTCTTCCTCCAAACATAAAAGTTGAGGTAGACATCTTGAATTTGATTTTGCAACTATTAAATCTTTCATCTCATAAAAATTGAGCAAGTTATGGCCTTAAGAAGTTGACTTCCAAATTAGGGTTTAGACAAAATGACCTATAATCTTTCATTATAAAAAATGACTTTCCAAGAAAAAGTAGCTCTAGAACTCAACATGAAAGTTGTTTGTAATATCATTTAGAGTAACGTTTCTCTTGGAATCATTTTCATATGATAAATATTGTATGAGATAGGGTCTAGGGAACCCTAGTTTTGATCAGATGAATTCCTCTAGTCAACCACCACGAACCAACTTGCTAGTTTGATATTCTCTTGACTTTTGGGACTCATGGAGGATCATATATTCATAAGATGATGAAATTTTAAGTATCCCTTGAAATATTTGATCAATTGGTGAAGAAGCTTGTTGAAGAAGTTACACAAGATACCCAGATGAATAAGGGTTTCCAAGGCAAACCAACTCCAAACTCTTAATGAATTCTTGATCAAAATAAAACGTGAAGACCATGGAGATCCATATATGATGCTTAGAGCCATAGTAAACCAATATTGATTGAGCTCCTTGCACTGAGGGTCTTAAACCCTGGATGTGAGCTTGATAGATCAAAGGTGAGCACATGCCCTACCTACAAAAGAGTTAGTTTATACAAAGACATATTTTTGGTATTTTGGTTAGTAAAATGATAAAAATACAAAGTATGATACAATCACATGATGCTTGGTGATCTCTCCCAATGCAAACCCAATGGATGAGGGGTAAGGAGAATGCCAATGTGTGATCACAATGCTAGTGCATATGATGAGAATAGCATGAGGGATCTTAGGATCAAAATTAGGGTCTTACAGCTGCCCCTATTTAAGGTTGTTCTAACTGAGGAGATGAAGGTTAAAATCTTTGCATCGACTCAGTAAAATGGGCTTAAATAACAATATATAGAAACAAATTTTGGCCCCTAAGAAACCTCATGATGCATATGATATGAATGTTAAAATAAATCTCTGTGGGGGAAAACTCACTGGGGAAACAAAGACTCTAAGGAGATAAAAGGGTTATGCGTAGGCTAGGCTACGAATCAAAACTGATGGGGGACTAGAGGGACTCCATGAAAAATAAATCAACGGAAAAACTCAGTCGGAGAACAAAAGGAACATCTGCAGGGTAAACGGGTAGATTAAAGCAAAAGCTGAAATACTCGAGCCAAATAGGAAACGACGATTTCACTAAGGAAATACACACTCAAACTCGACTGGGGAAGAAAAGATCTCCAGCCTAGGAGGAGAAAAACATATTATCCATTATCGGTTACTGGGTAAGGAGATAACAAAATCTTTCAGGGAGAACATTCGTTACCGGTTAGGGTAAACATATCAAGGATGACTCGCTGAGGGCATCCATGAGGCGTATTCATTACCGATTACTGGGTAAGAATAAAAATGCTAGGGAAAGCCAAAATAGGATTTACAACTACCAGTTACCGGGCAGAAGACCATAGGAGGAGAATATCCGTCACTGATTAAAGTGAACATATCAAGGATAAACTCAAAGGAAAGAAAATCCGTCATCGGTTAAGATGAACATATCAAGGATAAACTTGCCTGGGTATGTTTAAGGAGGATATGTAACACCCTTCTAAAATACCCCAAATATTTAATCCAAATAACAAATATGTATCTATCAGAGTAAATATGCAATTAAGGGTGTCACACAATATTTCACACTATCCATCAAAATAGCTTGTCATGCTCATTTATTTATCAAATAAAACAGTTGCATAATACGCAGCGGATAGAGATCAAATCGATCATTCAAAACATGCAACATACTACATGTAAACTGGTTCAACAATCATCAACAACACAATTAAAATGTTCCCTCCCGATGTTACATCTATCAGAGCATGACCCACTAAGGAGACTACACTAGACTCCAAGCATTAGCTTCTACTCAACTCATTGCTCGTTACCTGAAAAATAGTTGTAAGGATGAGTTCCTCAATCGATATAGTAAGCATTATAAAATATCATGTCATGTTAAGTAATTTAACACATTAATCACCCTAATCATACCACACATTCAGTAACGGCACATCAACCCAATTATCATACTCAATACTACACAATTCATACTCATACTCAATGTCAACACAACCACACGTATAATATTGGAATACATCCATTCATATTATACGCCATACATACATTATGAAATGAGACTCCACACATGCGGTACCGACTATTCTTGAACATATAGTTCAAGCTCACCGATCAAATCCAGATACGGCTACTAAGCTCACTAGTCCCACTCATTTGAGATCTAGTGACTCACTCACTAATTCCTCACCATGGGAATTAGCTACAGCCCCAAAGGCTATGCTATGCACACTAATCACCTAGCATGCAAACATCAACAACGAATCCACAATGATTCACTCACTAATTCCTCACCATGGGAATTAGCTACAACCCCAAGGGCTATGCTATGCACGCTAATCATCTAGCAATGCAACATCAACAACAATCCACAATGGACATATGCTCACACTCTAAGCCGTACAACATTCCATTCACAAATACATGCATAATATATACATTCACAACATTATGCATATCATCATACATCATCAACACATGTATCAAACACCATATCATGTCAAATAATTAATTACAGTATTAGCACACTCTACTAATACCCTTACTACTCAAAACAACAGGAAATAATCCCTATTACATCATCCGCCAACATATGCCAACCATCAATTAAGTACACAACATTTAAAACACCAATTTTCCACTCTGCAACAGTGTTAACCGGTTAACGCCCTGGGTTAACCGGTTAACGCAGCACAAACACGCTTCCTGCCCAAAACTTAACAGTGTTAACCAGTTAACGCCCTGGGTTAACCGGTTAACGCAGCACAAACAGCAATATCTCAGCAATCACAACAGTGTTAACCGGTTAACACCCTGGGTTAACCGGTTAACGCAGACAAAACAGCAATTTTACACAATACAACACAGTGTTAACCGGTTAACACCCTGGGTTAACCGGTTAACGCAAGACAGAAAGCTGTTCCTGCGCTAACTCAAGGCAGAATGCAGAATTCTCCGCATTTTCCGCCGTTGGAGGACTTCCGGACCTCCGATTCCAATTCCGTAACAAGCTATACGTCCAGCAAATTACGACTCACACGACTATCGATTCAATTACAGTTTTTAACACAGTTTATCCTACGTAATTTTCAGCATTCACAATCCCAATTAGGGTCAATTCAAGGTTTATCACTACCCATTACATGCTAATCCATAATACCCATTAAACGACGATAAACCCCCCTTACCTGAGTTAATCCGGCGAATCTTTTAGCTTCTAGCTCTTCCTTCTTCAACCTTCTTCCTCTTGTTCTGCCTCTTTGCCCTTTCTCCACTTTCCACTTTTCAGCCGCTTCTCTGTTTTTTTCACGTAAAAACCCTTTCTTTACCAAAATGGACTCTTTTTCTTATTTCCAACTTATATATATTTTCCAATGATTATTATTCCAATAATAATAATAATAATAATCCAATAATTCCAATTATTTAATTAAATTAATAAATATAATATTAACTTAAATTAAATAATTATCTTATTTTTATCGGGATGTTACAACTCTCCCCCACTAAAAGAGTTTTCGTCCTCGAAAACATACCTCCAGCGAACAACTCCGGATAAGACTCCTTCATCTGACTCTCCAGTTCCCAAGTCACATTGCCACCTGCTGGTCCTCCCCAAGCTACCTTCACCAAGGCAATCTCTTTACCCCGCAACTGCTTCAACTCTCGATCCTCGATCCTCATAGGTGATGTTTCAACAGTCAGGTTATCTCTCACCTGTACATCATCTATTTGGACTACATGCGACGGATCATGAATGTACCTCCTCAACTGAGACACATGAAAAACCTCATGCAAATTCGTAAGCGACGGCGGTAAAGCGATACGATAGGCTACCTCCCCTATCCTCTCCAAAATCTGATAAGGACCAATAAATCGAGGTGTCAACTTCCTCGACTTCAAAGCTCGACCAACCCCAGTTATCGGAGTAACACGAAGAAACACATGATCTCCCTCTTGGAACTCAAGTGACTTCCTCCTCTTGTCATGATAACTCTTCTGACGACTCTGAGCAATTCTCATCTTCTCCTGAATCATCTTAATCTTTTCCGTAGTCTGTTGAACAATCTCCGGTCCAACCACGGCACTCTCACCGGACTCATACCAACATAAAGGTGTCCGACATCTCCTACCATACAAAGCTTCAAACGGTGCCATACCAATGCTCGAATGAAAACTATTGTTGTAGGTAAACTCAATCAAAGGCAAATAACAATCCCAAGCACCTCCCTTTTCCAAAACACAAGCCCTCAAAAGATCCTCTAGTGACTGAATCGTCCTCTCAGTCTGACCATCAGTCTGCGGATGATATGCAGAACTCAATCTCAGCTTAGTTCCCAAAGCCTTCTGCAAACCTTCCCAAACTTCGATGTAAATCTAGGATCTCTGTCCGAAACAATACTCGACGGAATACCATGCAAACTTACAATCTTCTCAATATACAACTCGGCTAATCTCTCTAACGGATAATCCATTCTGATCGGAATGAAATGAGCCGATTTTGTCAATCTGTCTACAATCACCCAAATAGCTTCAAAATTCTTACTTGTCCTCGGTAAACCAGAAACAAAATCCATACTGATACTATCCCACTTCCACTCTGGAATAGCCAACGGTTGCATTAGCCCAGACGGCTTCTGATGCTCAATCTTCGACTTCTGACAAGTCAAACAAGAATAAACAAAACTCGCAATTTCTCTTTTCATTCCCGGCCACCAAAATAACTTTTTCAAATCATGATACATCTTCGTAGCTCCAGGATGAATACTCAGGCCACTACGATGTCCTTCCTCAAGAATACTCTTCTTAAGTTCGATAACATCCGGAATACACACCCGATTACCAAATTTCAAAACACCATTCTCATCAACTCTGAATTCACCACCTTGACCTTGATTCACTAGAGTCAACTTGTCCACCAAAAGCACATCGGATTCCTGACCCTCTCTAATCTCATCCAGAATACCACTTGTTAACTTCAACATTCCCAATTTAACACTATTGTGAGTACTCTCACACACCAAACTCAAGTCTCTAAACTGCTCAATTAAATCCAATTCCCTAACCATTAACATAGACATATGTAATGATTTCCGACTCAATGCATCAGCCACTACGTTTGCTTTACCCGGATGGTAATTCAAACCAAAGTCATAATCCTTCAGAAACTCTAACCATCTCCTCTGTCTCATATTCAGTTCTTTCTGATCAAACAAATACTTTAAACTTTTATGGTCACTGAAAACCTCAAATCTTGACCCGTACAAATAATGTCTCCATAACTTCAGAACAAATACCACAGCTGCCAACTCTAAATCGTGCGTCGGATAGTTCCTCTCATGAACCCTCAGTTGTCTCGAAGCATAAGCTATAACCTGCTTATTCTGCATCAACACACCACCCAAACCCAACAATGAAGCATCACAGTAAACCTCAAATGATTCCGACGGACTCGGTAATATCAGAATAGGAGCAGTAGTTAACCTTCTCTTTAACTCTTGGAAACCTTCTTCACACTTTGAGTCCCAAACAAACGCTTGCCCCTTTCTGGTCAACATCGTCAACGGTAACGCCAACTTAGAAAATCCCTCAATGAACTTCCTATAATAACCAGCCAATCCAAGGAAACTTCGAATCTCAGCAACAGACTTCGGAGCTTCCCACTTAGACACCGCTTCTATCTTAGAAGGATCAACATCAACACCACCTCTTGAAATTACATGACCAAGAAAACTAACCTCTTCTAACCAAAATTCACACTTAGACAGTTTAGCAAATAACTTCTTTTCTCGGAGAACTTCTAAAACCACTTTCAAATGTTCAGCATGCTCTTCTTCAGATTTCGAATACACCAAAATGTCGTCAATAAACACCACAACAAACTTATCTAGGTACGGATGGAAAATCCTATTCATATACTCCATAAATACTCCAGGCGCATTAGTCACACCAAAAGGCATTACAGAATACTCATAATGTCCATACCTTGTTCTGAAAGCAGTCTTCTGAATATCCTCAGTTTTCACACGTATCTGATGATACCCAGATCTCAAATCTATCTTGCTGAACACACTCGCACCAACCAATTGATCCATCAAATCATCAATCCTTGGCAAAGGATACCGATTCTTGATCGTCACTTTATTCAGTTGCCTGTAGTCCACACACAACCTCATAGTACCTTCTTTCTTCTTAACCAATAACACTGGTGCACCCCACGGTGACACACTCGGACGAATAAATTTCTTATCCAACAGATCTTCCAGCTGACTCTTCAATTCAGTTAACTCAACAACAGACATACGGTACGGAGCCATCGATATCGGCCTAGTACCCGGTACCAAAACAATCGAGAACTCAATTTCACGCTCTGGCGGTAATTCATTCACTTCTTCAGGAAACACATCAGGAAAATCACACACCACAGCTAGATCGCAAATCACCAGTTTATCTTTAGCCTCCAAAGTCGCTAACAGCATAAACAACTCTGCCCCATCTGCTACTGCCTCATTCACCTGCCTCGCTGATAGAAACAAATCCTTTCCTTCCTCAATCTCAGGAAAGATCACAGTCTTATCAAAACAGTTGATAGAAACCCGGTTAGACACCAACCAGTTCATACCCAAGATAACGTCAATCTGCACTAGTGGAAGACACACAAGGTCCATCCCAAAGTCTCTACCAAAAATACTCAAAGGACAATTTAAACAAACTGAAGTAGTAGTCACTGAACCCTTCGCAGGAGTATCAATCACCATACTACCATGCATCTCAGATATCTCTAACTTAAGTTTCACAGCACAATCCAAAGATATAAAGGAATGAGTAGCACCTGCGTCGATAATAGCTACAAGAGGAAAGCCATTAATATAACACGTACCTCTGATCAAACGATCATCTGCAGAAGTCTCAGAACCCGATAAGGCAAAGACCTTGCCTCCTGACTGATTCTCTTTCTTCGGCTTAGGACACTGTGGACTGATATGACCCACCTCTCCACAGTTGAAACAAGTTACAGTCTTCAACCGACACTCTGCAGCCAAATGACCACCTTTGCCACACTTGAAACACTTCATCTCAGCACTGGTACACTCATGGACACGATGTCCAGCCCGACCACATCTATAACACTTAGCAGGGGCGCTAGAGTCTCCCCCACTAGGCCTCTTCATCCCACTCTGCTTCTGAAAACCTTTGCCAGCTGCATACGGTTTTCCACGATCATTCTGATTCTTGCCTTTCCTATCAACCCTTTGCTGATAGCTCTCTGCTCTGGCTTTGGAATCCTGTTCAAAAATCCTGCAACAGTCAACCAAGTCAGAAAACACTCTGATCCGTTGGTATCCAATAGCCTGCTTGATCTCGGGACGTAACCCGTTCTCAAACTTCACACATTTCGAAAATTCTCCAGCAGCCTCATTATAGGGAGTATAATACTTTGACAGCTCTGTGAACTTAGCAGCATACTCAGTAACAGACCTGTTACCCTGTTTCAATTCCAAGAACTCTATCTCTTTCTTTCCTCTGACATCCTCTGGAAAGTACTTCCTCAGAAATCTCTCTCTGAATACAGCCCAAGTGATCTCAGCATTCCCAGCAGTTTCCAACTCAGTGCGGGTAGCAACCCACCAATCATCTGCTTCTTCTGACAGCATATGCGTACCGAACCTGACCTTCTGGTTATCGGCACACTCAGTCACTCGGAAGATTCTCTCTATCTCCTTCAACCACTTCTGAGCGCCATCTGGATCGTATGCTCCCTTGAACATTGGAGGATTGTTCTTCTGGAACTCACTCAATTGACGAGCAGCTCCCATTCCCACAACATTCGGATTTCCCCCAAGTACTCCAGCCAGCATACCCAGAGCCTCAGCAATCGCAGCATCGTCTCTACCTCTTCCAGCCATCTCTATTCTGAAAACCCAACAAGCTAAAACAATAAGTACTGATAGGGTTACACAACACCTATCCCGTACAGGGGAAACAGAATAATTACGACTCGACTCGACCGACTATGCTCTGATACCACTAATGTAACACCCTTCTAAAATACCCCAAATATTTAATCCAAATAACAAATATGTATCTATCAGAGTAAATATGCAATTAAGGGTGTCACACAATATTTCACACTATCCATCAAAATAGCTTGTCATGCTCATTTATTTATCAAATAAAACAGTTGCATAATACGCAGCGGATAGAGATCAAATCGATCATTCAAAACATGCAACATACTACATGTAAACTGGTTCAACAATCATCAACAACACAATTAAAATGTTCCCTCCCGATGTTACATCTATCAGAGCATGACCCACTAAGGAGACTACACTAGACTCCAAGCATTAGCTTCTACTCAACTCATTGCTCGTTACCTGAAAAATAGTTGTAAGGGTGAGTTCCTCAATCGATATAGTAAGCATTATAAAATATCATGTCATGTTAAGTAATTTAACACATTAATCACCCTAATCATACCACACATTCAGTAACGGCACATCAACCCAATTATCATACTCAATACTACATAATTCATACTCATACTCAATGTCAACACAACCACACGTATAATATTGGAATACATCCATTCATATTATACGCCATACATACATTATGAAATGAGACTCCACACATGCGGTATCGACTATTCTTGAACATATAGTTCAAGCTCACCGATCAAATCCAGATACGGCTACTAAGCTCACTAGTCCCACTCATTTGAGATCTAGTGACTCACTCACTAATTCCTCACCATGGGAATTAGCTACAGCCCCAAAGGCTATGCTATGCACACTAATCACCTAGCATGCAAACATCAACAACGAATCCACAATGATTCACTCACTAATTCCTCACCATGGGAATTAGCTACAACCCCAAGGGCTATGCTATGCACGCTAATCATCTAGCAATGCAACATCAACAACAATCCACAATGGACATATGCTCACACTCTAAGCCGTACAACATTCCATTCACAAATACATGCATAATATATACATTCACAACATTATGCATATCATCATACATCATCAACACATGTATCAAACACCATATCATGTCAAATAATTAATTACAGTATTAGCACACTCTACTAATACCCTTACTACTCAAAACAACAGGAAATAATCCCTATTACATCATCCGCCAACATATGCCAACCATCAATTAAGTACACAACATTTAAAACACCAATTTTCCACTCTGCAACAGTGTTAACCGGTTAACGCCCTGGGTTAACCGGTTAACGCAGCACAAACACGCTTCCTGCCCAAAACTTAACAGTGTTAACCAGTTAACGCCCTGGGTTAACCGGTTAACGCAGCACAAACAGCAATATCTCAGCAATCACAACAGTGTTAACCGGTTAACACCCTGGGTTAACCGGTTAACGCAGACAAAACAACAATTTTACATAATACAACACAGTGTTAACCGGTTAACACCCTGGGTTAACCGGTTAACGCAAGACAGAAAGCTGTTCCTGCGCTAACTCAAGGCAGAATGCAGAATTCTCCGCATTTTCCGCCGTTGGAGGACTTCCGGACCTCCGATTCCAATTCCGTAACAAGCTATACGTCCAGCAAATTACGACTCACACGACTATCGATTCAATTACAGTTTTTAACACAGTTTATCCTACGTAATTTTCAGCATTCACAATCCCAATTAGGGTCAATTCAAGGTTTATCACTACCCATTACATGCTAATCCATAATACCCATTAAACGACGATAAACCCCCCTTACCTGAGTTAATCCGGCGAATCTTTTAGCTTCAAGCTCTTCCTTCTTCAACCTTCTTCCTCTGGTTCTGCCTCTTTGCCCTTTCTCCACTTTCCACTTTTCAGCCGCTTCTCTGTTTTTTTCACGTAAAAACCCTTTCTTTACCAAAATGGACTCTTTTTCTTATTTCCAACTTATATATATTTTCCAATGATTATTATTCCAATAATAATAATAATAATCCAATAATTCCAATTATTTAATTAAATTAATAAATATAATATTAACTTAAATTAAATAATTATCTTATTTTTATCGGGGTGTTACAGGATATCCGTCATCGGTTAGGATGAACATATCAAGGATAAACCGCCTGAACAAAGTAGGAATTATATTTATCGAATGCTAGATAGAATACCAGAAAGAGAATATTTGTCATCGATTAGGATGAACATATCAAGGATAGACTCTGAAGGGAGGAATATGAATTACATCTATCAGTTACTAGATAGAATACTGGAAAGAGAATATCTGTCACCGGTTAGGATGAACATATAAAGGATAGACTCCGAAGGGAGGAATAGGAATTACATCTATCAGTTACTGGATAGAATACCGGAAAGAGAATATTCATCACCGGTTAGGATGAACATATCAAGGATAGACTCTGCAAAAGGGGAAAAAGCAGGATTTACAGCTACCGCTTACTGGGCAGAAGACCGCAAATAGAAGGAAACCCGTTATCGGTTAGGATGAACATATCAAGGATTAACTCTCTAGGGAATAAAACAGGGATTACAACTACCTTTTTACTGGATAGAATACCAGAAAGGAGAGAATATCCATCACCGGTTAGGATGAACATATCAAGGATAAACTCAAAGTAGGGGAAGAAAATACTCGTCATCGGTTAGGATGAACATATCAAGGATATACTTCCTGGGAAACGTAAAAGCGAATCCGCTGGGAAAAAAAAGGGGTTACTCTTGCCTGGGAAACGTAAGAAGAATATTACCAGTTACTGGGTAATAGAATCTTAGAGGACCAAAGGCATCTATCTAGGGAAGATCTAAAAAGAAACGGTCAATCAAGGCTCACACTCTACAATTAAAGATTAAAGTCTTTCTGCTTAAGGGGCTGACACTCTACAATTAAAGGAGGACAGACACACCGAGTCTACATGGGGATAAAGTACCACCATGGCAAAGATTCAAAATAACAATGGATCACAAGGTGTAATAATGGAATAATGAAGTTATATGGTGCATATGTATATGTATGTGTATATGTATATATGATGATCATGCTGACAAAACAACCGCAAAGGATACGACTGTCGCTGATTTGAATCATCAACAATTCTCGGCCAATCCACACAAGAGGGAAACAACTGTTGGAGAAGAGATCGAACACCTCAGAAGCTTGACTCTGGCTGGGGAAGAAAGGAGAGGATCCGCTGAGGAAACTGCTATCAACTCTACGGGGAATTTTAGGTCAACGCCATATCACATGGGAGACAACCCTGCAGGGAATGAACACAAATAGATGCTCAGAAACTATGACTGGGGAGGAATCTGATGGCGACTTATGGGGAAACAAAATTCTGCCGAAACCATGGAAATTGCTACAATAAAATGCCTACAACCCGATGGAGGACAACAAATACAGTTGGGGATGACGACGAACTCGGCTGGGGAAACCAACAAACATTGGATACTAAAAAGATGATGGGGATGAAACAGGGATCACGCCAACTGCTTGGGGAGAACCAATAATGCTTCACATTTAGGGCTTACTGCTTTCAAACCGATGTTTATATTCCTCTTGAATGAAATCGATTGCTTAAAATAACTGCTTTTATATATTTAAGAAAACATGATTTTTGTTTTAAAAAATTTTAATTTCCAAAATGATCATAATAAAATTTAAATCTATTTGGCTTAATTAAACAAGAGTAGAAACAATTGGATAAAAGCTCAACTTTATTTAATAGAATGGTAGTCTGTGAATGACAAGACTCCATAGATCTTTGCAAAAGTTAAAAACTGTAATTTACATGGAAAAGGGGTACATTGAATACAATGATCATTAATCCTTCTACCAACTTTGATATCCATTGTGCTTTTGGCGACTACTGGAGATAGTGAACCAAAATCTGACAATGTGCTCAAGATAAGTCTTAAAAACCGAAGATCAGCAGGATGCAGTTACTTGCCATAATCCCTAATTTTTGCATAAATTTCCCCAAGGTGGGGTACTCAATTTATCGTGATAATTCTTTTCTATTTTATGTCTCTAATTTTTGCCTGAATCGCCCTTTCGGGTTTCGATCCACCGAGACGTCATTTTTGCCTAAGCCGCCCTTTCAGGTTTTCGACTTAGCGAGCTGTTCTTTTATTTTTAGGTGAAATATTTCTTGATTGCATCTATGTTCACAGGAGAGTGAACTCTTCACCATCCACAGTTGTAAGAATCAAAGCACCACCTAAAAAGGCTCCCTTGACAACATATGAGCCTTCATAATTAGGAGTCAATTTTCCCCTAGAATCTGGTTTGAAAGATAGAATCTTCTTGAGCACAAGGTCACCTTCTCTGAACACACGAGGTCTAACCTTCTTGTCAAAATATTTCTTTATTCTCTGCTGGTACAACTGACCATGGCACATGGCAGTCAACCTCTTCTCTTCAATCAAATCCAGCTGATCAAATCTTGTCTGACACTATTCAGCCTCAGTCAACTTGGCTTCCATCAAGACACACAATGATGGGATTTCCACCTCTACCGGGAGCATAACTTCCATGCCATAAACAAGTTAGAAAGGGGTTACCCCTGTTGAATTACGGTAGGATGTACGATACCCGTGTAAAGAAAATGGGAGCATTTCATGTCAATCCTTATACGTCACAACCATTTTCTGAATGATCTTTTTGATGTTCTTGTTTGCAACTTCAACAGCCCCATTCATCTTAGGTCTGTTGGGAGAAGAATTATGATGTTCAATCTTGAAGTCCTTGCAAAGAGCTTCCACCATATTGTTATTCAAGTTCGAACCATTATCAATAATGATATTACTTGGCACACCATAACGACATATGATCTGATTCTTGATAAACCTTACAACAACTTGCTTGGTTCCATTCACATACAATGCCGCTTCAACCCACTTTGTGAAGTAGTCAATAGCCACCAAAATGAAACGATGTCCATTTGAAGCTTTGTGCTCAATCATGCCAATCATATCAATTCCCCACATGGAGAAGGGCCATGGGGAGGAAATGACGTTCAATAGTGTCGAAGGAACATGAATCTTATCTGCATAAATTTGACACTTGTGGCATTTCTTCACAAACTTGCAACAGTCAGATTCCATTATCAGCCAATAGTAACCTGCTCGCAACATCTTCTTTGCCATTATATCTCCATTGGAATGAGTACCAAAGGAACCCTCATAGACTTCAGTCATCAATAGGCCTGCTTCGTGTCTATCCACGCATCTGAGCAAAACCATATCGAAGTTTCTCTTGTACAATACATTACCATTCAGGTAGAAATTGCCGGCTAATCTCCTCAAAGTCTTTTTATCTTTTAAAGATGCCCCAAGCGGGTAAATTTGACTTTGGAGAAAACACTTGATATCAAAATACCATTGCTTCTCATCTTTGGCCTCTTCAACAACAAACACATGAGCTGGCCTATCAAGATGCATCATAGTTAAGTTTGGAACTTCATTCTAATACTTCACCACAATCATCAAAGCCAACATCGTAAGAGCATCTGCCATCCGATTTTCATCTCGAGGGATATGATGAAATTCAACCTTTGTAAAGAAAGTCAAAATCCTCCTCGCATAGTCTCTATATGGTATCAAACCGGGTTGATTTATCTCCCATTCACATTTGATTTGATTCATAACCAAAGTTGAATCTCCATAGACGTCTAAGTACTTGATTCTGAGATTAATGGCCTCTTTAAGCCCCATAATGCAAGCTTCATACTCAGCCATATTATTCGTACATTTAAAAGTCAATCTAGTTGTAAATGGAAAATGCGTGCCTTGAGGAGTAATAATCACTGCCCCAATGCCATTACCATACTGATTAACAACTCCGTCAAATACCATACCCCAACGGGAACTAGGTTCTGGCCCTTCTTCAAGCAATGGCTCATCACAATCTTTCATTTTCAAGTACAAAATCTCTTCATCAGGAAAATCATATTACACTGATTGGTAATCTTCAATTGGTTGGTGAGCCGAGTGGTCAGCCAAGATACTACCTTTGATTGCTTGTTGAGATCGGTATTCAATATCATACTCGGATAATAGCATCTTCCAACAGGCAATCCTCCCAGTTAAAGCAGGCTTCTCAAAAATATACTTGATTGGGTCTATTTTGGATATCAACCAAGTGGTATGATTCAACATATATTGACGCAGACGCTTAGCAACCCAAGCCAATGCATAACAAGTCTTTTCAAGCATAGAATACCGAGTCTCACAGTCAGTGAACTTCTTACTGAGGTAGTAAATTGCATATTCTTTCTTTCCAGTTTCGTCTTGCTGACCCAGAACACAACCCATACTCCTTCAAGCACAGTCAAATATATGATCAATGGTCTTCCTTCAACAGGAGGAGACAAAATCGAAGGTTCAAGCAAATATTCTTTGATACTCTCAAAAGATTTCTGGAAGTCTTCGGTCCAATCACAAGACTGATCTTTCTGAAGAAGCTTAAATATAGGCGCACATGTGGCGGTCATGTGTGAAATAAATCTTTAGATATAATTCAAGCGGCCGAGAAAACCTCTGACTTTCTTCTCAGTTTTGGGCGCAGGCATCTCTTGTATTGCTTTGACCTTCGCAGGATCAACTTCAATACCTCTCTCACTGACAATAAAGCCCAACAACTTACTATAAATAACACCAAAAGTACATTTATTGGGATTCAAGCAGAGTTTGTACTTCCTCAAACGTTGGAATAACCTCAATAAATACTCAACATGTCCCTCTTCATCAATGGATTTAGCAATCATATCATCAACATAGACTTCAATCTTTTTATGCATCATATCATGAAAAAGAGTAGTCATTGCTCTCTGGTAAGTTACACCAGCATTCTTTAGACCGAAAGGCATCATTCTATAACAAAATGTTCCCCAGGGTGTAATGAATGTGGTCTTCTCCGTATCCTCGGGTGCCATCTTGATCTGATTGTATCCGGAAAATCCGTCCATAAACGAAAAAACTTTGAATTTAGCTGTATTGTCTACCAACATATCAATATGTGGCAGAGGGAAATCATCTTTTGGAATGGCTTTATTCAAATCTCTATAATCAACGCACATATAGACTTTTCCATCCTTCTTCGGAACGGGCACAATGTTGGCCACCCACTGTGGATACTCAGCAGTAACAAGGAAAGCGATATTAATATGCTTTTGCACTTCTTCTTTGATCTTCACTGCCATATCAGGATGAGTCCTCCTCAACTTTTGCTTGACTGGAGGGCATTCTGGCTTCAACGACACTCTATGCTCCACAATCTCATAATCCAAACCAAGCATGTCTTGATAGGACCAAGCAAACACATCTGAATACTCTCGGAGAAGATCAATCAACCCTTTCTTCACTTCTGGACACAGTCAAGACCCAACCTTGACTTCCTTCACATCATCCTCAGAACCCAAGTTGACTAACTCAATCTGCTCTTCGAATGGCTGAATGGCTTTTTCCTCGTGCTCAAGTAGACGAGACAACTCATTAGACACTTCTTCATCACTTTCGTCCTCGGCCTCAAACACAGGAAATTCAAAATTTGGTGAAGGAGTAGTATCATTGTATTCAATGGGTTTAGAAACCAACCTACATAATGATTTGATGTTTTGATTTTAGAGAAGTGAATTGTCACCAAATGTTATGCATATGGATAAATGTATTTATTTATTTATGCTTTTTGTGATTACCATTTTCAGAAAAGCAAAAAGTAAAAATAAAAACATCATAGATGTGGATGAATAGAATTATATTTTATTGATGATCAAATTTGAAAATGCCCGAACAATGTTCACTTCTCCCTTAGGCATATGAGAAGGATTTTCAAAACCAGATAAAAGCAATTACTTAGATCGATGCATAATAATAGGAATATCAACAATAGTCCAATTGTTGCAAGCTTTTCCATGTGTCATAAAATTGATGCAGTCTTCATCTTCATCACCGTCGATCGCAGCAGCTAAGTGTTGTTCATTACCATGAATGAACCCTCTGCTACATAAACTGGGTTGCACATCTTCAGCTCTAAATTCTGATGAACCTCGCTGGAAACCCAAACTGGCTCTACTTTTGTTGTTGGCAACCTCCATCATCTGTCCCCACTGATTAGAATTACCATCTTTGAAGGAGGACATATGTGCCCCAACTCTCTCTTCCTCAGTAATAGATAAGGCTTGGAACGGAGTTCCAACCTCATTCTCAGCTTCTACAAAAGAGAAAGACGACATGTGGCTTACCAACAAAGCCTTCTCTCCACCGACGATAACAAGCTTACCATTCTTTACAAACTTTAACTTCTGATGCAGAGTTGACGTAACGACTCTTGCCTCATGTATCCATGATCTTCCTAACAAGCAGCTATAGGACGAGTGGATATCTATTACTTGGAAAGTAATCTGGAAATCACTCGGACCTATCTTCACCGGAATGCCCACTTCACCAATCACAGTTTTGCGAGAACCATCAAATGCTTTGAGAATCACGCCACTATATCTCATTGGAGCACCATGATACGACAATTTTCAATGAAGAGCCAGTGTCGACCAACACATTCGGCAGAGCATCCTCCTTGCAATTCATTGAAATGTGCAACGCTAGATTGTGATTTCCACTTTCCTCAGGAAGTTCTTCATTACAGAAGCTCAAATTGTTGCAGGAAGTGATGTTAGCCACAATATGATCAAATTGATCCACCGTAACATCATGCTCAACTTACGCTTGCTCCAATACCTTTTGTAATGCTTCTCTATGCGCTTCAGAGTTCATAAGCGGAGACAACACTGAAATCTTGGAAGGAGTTTGGAGCAACTGCTCCACCATATTAAATTTGCTTTTCTTAATCAAATGAAGCACCTCATCATCATCGTTAGGCTTCAAACTGCTGGATTCACCAGACTGACACTTTGGAGCACTAACTGGATCTACTGCAGGCACGTCCACCTTCTTACCAACGGAACAATCTTCCACATTCTTTGGGAACACCGGCCCAAAAACTCGACCGCTATGGGTCACTTTTGTAACATCAGCTACCCTCATAATAGAACTAGTCGTAGGCAAATGAACCTCTTGACCATTCTCTAACATGGTTGCATTGTACTGATACAGAACAACTTTATCGGATGCGTACGGGACTGGACCCGCTAACCGTATTACCAACGGTGATACCGATCTGTTGCTGACACTATTACTGCTGTTGCCGAACTGAATTATCACTCTCTCTGGTGTCTTGAATATTGGAACAATAATATTCACATCGTCATCCACGTGATGGGACTGGAGAATCTAAATCATACCTTTGTCCATTAACCTCTGGATATCTCTCTTCACAACCATACAACCTCTAGGATTGACCGTACAAATTGCACAACCATCATGGTCATGCTCACAATCTCTTACCAAATAGATATCCTTGTGCATAGTCACCAAGGACCTTCTAATAAAGCGGACATCAAATACCTTGAACTCCCCAGGACAACCATCTACCATGTTGACAGAAGGGTTACCATGAGCAGGTAGTGGATTAGCTTTGAGATTCGGCGCACGGTCCTCAAAGGACACCATTCCACTCTTTACCAGCTTTTGGACTTCATACTTCAGGGGGTAACAATTCTCAATATCATGGCCAGGAGCTCCTTGGTGAAAGGCACAATGAAGTTCCGGTTTATACCACCAAGCAAGTGGTTCGGGGATCTGAGGCAGATGTCTTGGTTGCAAAAGGTTCTTGAGAACCAATGATGGATACAGTTCAACATAAGTCATAGGAATCGGGTCGAAAGAGACCTTCTTCCTCTCAAAATTTTGTGGTTGTTGATGATTGTTGGTATTGTTGTTGTTGTAGGTGTTTGTTCATTGTGGTGGCGGTTGTTGACGTTGTTATTGAATTGGTGTTGATTGATTGTTAGAAATTACCGAAATTACAGATGATACTTGATGATGGTGTTGACGGGGTTGTTGACTTCTTCTTACATGAGGCTTCCTCTGCCTCCCAACAGATACTGCATTGGTCTCGTTCTCTTTCTTCTTGGCAAACCCACTTCCATACTTCTTGCTGGACGAAACTTCCTCTTTAGATAACCGTCCCTCTCGGACACCTTCTTCTAGTCTCATCCCCATGTTTACCATCTCGGTAAAATCACTAGGGGCACTGGAAATCATGCGCTCATAGTAAAATGAGCTTAGGGTCTTGAGGAAAATCTTGGTCATCTCATTTTCTTCCAAAGGAGGGGTAATCTGAGCGGTAAGTTCTCTCTACCGTTGATCATATTCTTTAAACATCTCCTTATCCTTCTGAGACAATGACCTCAACTGATCCCTATCTGGCACCATATCCACATTATACTTGTACTGCTTCACAAATGCTTCACCCAAATCGTTGAACGTGCGGACACTCGCACTATCCAAACCCATGTACCACCTCAAAGCGGCACGAGTCAGACTGTCTTGAAAATAATGAATCAGTAACTGATCATTATCAGTTTGCGTCGACATCTTTCTAGCATACATGACAAGATGACTGAGCGGACAGGTATTCCCCTTGTACTTTTCAAAGTCAGGGACTTTGAACTTCAAGGGGATCTTAACATTAGGAACCAAGCACAGTTCCGCAGCACTCTTACCGAACATATCCTTTCCCCTCAAGGTCTTCGACTCCTTCCGTAGCTCAAGGAATTGGTCTTTCATTTCATCCATCTTCTCATAAACATCCGAACCCTCAGACGGCTCAGAATGATAGATGGTGTTTGTAAGACCCCAATTTTGACCCTAAGATCCCTCATGTAATTTCATCGTAAGCATTAGCATTGAGATCATACCTTGGCATCCTCCTTACCCCTCCTTCATTGGGTTTGTTTTTGGAGAGATTACCAAACACTTTGTGATTATATCATACTTGTACATTATCATTTTCACTAACCAAAATACCAAAAATATGTCTTTGTATTTGCCTAACTCTTTTGTAGGTAGGGCATGATCACCATTGATTCATCAAGTTCATATCTAGGGTTTGAGACCCTTATGACAAAGAGCACAACCATGAATTGATACAAGGATGATCATAAGCATCATATATGAGTCCCAATGATTCTTACAGGTCATATTGATCAAGTTTTCTTCAAGAGTTTGAGGGTGATTTGTCTTGGAAACCTTAGTTTGACTGGGTATCTTGAGTAACTTCTCCAACAAGCTATCTCACCATTTGATCAAATTTCTTAAGGGACACTTCAAAATTCATCATATTATGCATATATGATCTACCATGAGCCTAGAAAGTCAAGAGAATTGAAGATTAGCAAGTTGGTTGATGGTGGTTGGCCAGATGAATTCATCTAATCAAAACTGGGTCTCCCTAGACCCTATCTCCTACAATTTTCACCATATGAAAATTATTACATGAGAAAACGTACTCCAAATGACATTCCAAATAACTTTCATGTTGAGACCTAGAGCTAGTTTTGCATGGAAAATCATTTTCTATGTTGAAACATTATAGGTCATTTTGTCTAAATCCTAATTTAAATGTCAACTTCCCAAGGTCATAACTTGCTCAATTTTTATGAGATGAAAGATTTCCAAGTTTAACAATCAAATTTAAGATGTCTACTTCAACTTTGATGTTTGGAGTGAGAGCTAATTCAACTTTTATGAGCATGTGATATGAGGTTACATTATAGGTCACTTTTGACCTATACCATTGAACAAGTGATTTTTCCAAACTTCAAAAATGCATAACTCTATCATTTAAAATCCAAATGAAATTAAATTGGTGACCATTTTTAAGGTCTTTGAAAGATATACAACTTTGATGAAGACACTTTTCTCATTTGAAGCTCTCATAAAAAGTTAAGCAAGGTGGAATATTGAGATATATGGCTTGACACTTAGAAAAAATTTCAACATGTTGAAATTTCCAAACTTCCACCTTAAAATTCATCGTGATAAAACTTCAAATGGAAAAGTGTTGAACATGAAAGTTGTTCCTCTTGATCTAACCTTTCCAAAAAGTCCAAGTTCATCCATTTTGGACAAGAATTGAATAGGCTGCGCATGGCTTGAACATTGTATCATCATTTGGCAAAGATCAAACTTCAAGTTTCCATGTACACTTGCCTTGCAATCCAAGTTGATTTCAGACTCTCTCACACTCATTTGTGGACCTAAAGCAATGATCTCATGGGTCTGTTCATGCCCATGCACCCATGCATCATCCATTGCCAATTTTGGAAAGTCATTTGGAAGGTGCAAATATCACATGATCCAGCTATAAATAGAGCTCCATATGCTCAGAATTCAACACACATTCGCGCCAGCTTTGATCCTAGACCCCTAACCCTTCCATTTGAGAGGATAATCCTGAGAATTTCATCTTGAAATTGAGTTTGAATCTCACTGTTTTGAGATTTAAAACTCCAGGGATCCAAGACCTTTTGTGCATTTCATTCTACTTCTGCAAGCATTCTGAGTGAGATCAAGCACAAGCCAAGACAAGAACAGTTGAATCCAGACATGCATTGGAGGTATTTTCCAGAAAATTTCATCTCTTCGATTCTCTCTCAATCTTGCTCAATTCTCTTGATTCTTTGGTTGTCTGAAGTCCTACCAATGTATGCAAGAAGATTGAGTTGCTTAGAGGTCAAATCGAAGCAACTCAGTTGACATACCTCAAAATTCAACTCCTCATATCTTTCTATATGTGAGGAGTTAGTTAAAATTGAGGTCAGATTTGTGTTATACGCCATTTTTTCTTTTAGATCATGTCCTCCTTTTTCATTTTTTTGATGGTGATGAATGAACCAGTCCGGCCAGGGTCACCGGAGGAGATGACTGACCTTTGGACGTCGGTGATGTGTTGGCCCGATTCAAAGCCATTGATCCCTTTTAAATTGTTTTAATCTCGTGTGTTGCTTTTAATTACCATGTCTGCGTCGCGTTGACTCAAGTCTACCAAGGAACGCGCGCTGGTGGCCACTTGATCTACCACCTCAATTAATGAGGGAGATCAAGTGGTTCACGTTTTTTCTGATTATTTGAATTTCATTATAATTGCTTTATTTTCATTAATTCATATTAATTTTAATATTGATCCAAAAAATATGAGAGTTTCACCAAAAAAATTTAAATAATTTCATCTTTCATATTTTGAATTAAAATTATTTTTTGGATATTATTAATATTTTTCATGATTTAATTGATTTTGCATTTGTTTTTAATGGTTTAAAAATACTTTTAAGTCTTTAAAAGTTCTGAAATTTTTTCTCCAAGGTCCTTTGACTTTGTTTGACCTATGATAAATCTCATGGCCATTTATTTGATGTTTTGATGAGGTTTTAGGAATTTGACAAACCATATTTAATTTAAATGTATTATTTTAGTATTTTTAATTTGAATAAATGCGAAATAATTTTGTTGACCAATTGTGATGACTTGTTTATGTTTGACTCTTGTTGTTGGGCATTAGTCAAGATTGATTTGACTTTGTCAAGTTAATATCATTGGATTTAGGGAATTGATGGAATGTACATTCCATCTCCCAAAATGAATGGATGATATTAATTTGGTAAAAGTCCTCCTTTGATCAATTTAAGTTTTCATCTATTCCCCTCCCTTTTCATCTTATTCCCCTTCTTTATGCATTCATCTCATTTGGCCTATGATATCTCAAAGTCCTAAAGCTAGTTGATTGAAAAATTAACATGAGTATGGATGAGATTAGGCCACACATCTTGCATATTCTTTTTGTGTGTGGTATGTTTCATGAGCATAGTCCATAATACTATGTCTCTAACATGCATTAACACCAAAATTCTCTTGCCCGACCTCAAATAGTTGTGACTTCTACATAAGTCTAATTATGATTGCTTAACATAACGCTAAATTTGTGACATAAAATGCATAACATTCTAGTTAGTGAGACTGTAAGTCTCCCCTCTTTCATAGCATTGTATGGAAACTTGGCCTTTTTTCTTCCTTTGGAAGATGTCTTAGTTCAAGGACCCATGTTTGTGATAAGTGGGTTGAGTGTTATCCAAAGAATGTCTAAGAATGAAAAGCAAAAACAAAACAATACTAACTTCTAACCTATTAACAACTAACTTTTAATTTCAATCCATTTACTTTAATGTCATTTAATTCTAGCTTTTATACATTTGCCATTGTTCACATCATTCTAATTGTTTATGTTAATGCAATTTTCACTTTGTCCACTTGGACCATATTGTGTGATATATTTTGTTTGTGTATACTTTGCTTGTTTGTGTGGTCCTTGACCATTAATGTACATAATAACAACAAAAACCTTAAAAAACTTTTGTGTGGACTGTTGGCTTGATCTTGGACAAATGGACTTAGAACTTAGGCAACATTCCTATGCTAAAGGATTTGGCCAATGCCAACTTGTTGAGAAACCAAGTGCTTACAATTTGAAACTTCATCTGATACATCATTCAAGATCCCTCTGAGTTCATCTGCAACATGATCATTGTGAAGCTGTTATTTTGAACCTGTGACTTGTGAAGTTCATCTGCTACATGGGTTAATCTTGAAGAAGATCATGGAATGGATAATCTTGGATGTGGCTATCTTTATTTGATGCCTTTGCTCTTCAAGATAATATAATTATGCATTTGTATGTTGCTTGATTCTAAAAGTCCAAGGGAATTCTAGGTTTCTATTGACATTCTTGTCTATTGGATTGCTACCCATTTGGTTAGATATTTTCAACTCTTAACTTTTAATTTTGTGCATAGGATTAGTCTCTTCATCTTCTCCCCATTTCTTTAAGTTCAAAATTTCTCCCTCCCTTTTCAAAATCTTCTTTGATTGAACTTATTTTGTTCTAACTTTGACCATTTTGCAAAAAGATAGAAACTTTGGCCTTATGCCATTGCAATTTCAAACTTCTTTTCGTAAATCAAACTTGTAAATAAACTTAACTATACTTGACTTAAACTTTCAAAAAGCCAAAAAGAACTAACTCATTCAAATCACTTTTAGGCCTTTGTGCCTTTCAAACTTAATATTTATTAAAAGCAATGCATCCATTTTGAAATTTGTATCACGAACTACGAGGTTTTGATCCCTCATTTTTATGTTGGTACGTAGGCACAAGACCGAAGGTCTTGCCAAACACAAAAATATAATTAATGAATTCTTTTCTCATCCCCCCATTCTATTTGTTTGTAAACATCATTTTTGTACCAAATACATATGCACACAAAAAGGGATCCCTAGGAGTACCTAGGACACTTTGGGTGCTAACACCTTCCCTCTGTGTAACCAACCCCCTTACTTGTAATCTCTGACATTTTATTAGTTTTGAATTGAAAACTTCTTACTTTTGGGTTTTGTTCGTACTTTTTCCCTTTTCCCTTGGAAACAATAAAAGCGCGGTGGCGACTCTTGTTATTTGGTGTCTAGCTTATCCATAGCTTGATAATCATGAATTTACCGCTACAGTGTCTTTAACACGGGGTAAAGTATGAACAACCGGTGGTGGCACATACATGATCGGGCTAGATGCCGACATGGAAACAAATGTAGGCGCAAAACCCTCGAGCACAAAGTTGGGCAGCATTCCCCACGGGAATCCGGCAGGCATGGTAGGTCCAAAATGAGCGACATCAGCTGGAATGGTAGAGGTAGCAACCTCTAAATGATAGTCCTCTAAGGAGGAGGAGTTGCAGGCGTTGGAGAAGATTGGCTTTGAGCAGCTAACACTAACTCCATAATGGCAGTCAGACGGACAATCTCGTCCTTCAAATCTTTGTTCTCTTGCTCTAGATGTTCCATGATTCTTGAGTGATTAGCGCGGGTGTTGTATCGATGAGTCAGCTTGGCTGAAGCATAGAAGAAATACTAATAAGACATCTGGCGAAAGAGAAACATGTTATGCAAATGATGCATGAAATGCAATGCTTGATTGTTTTTATTTTCAAGGAACTTACTATTTTATTTGCATATATATATATATATATATAATAATAATAATAATAATAATAATAATAATTGTAACAATTTGATATGACCATAAAGAATCTCTTTTATTTATATAATTGGAAGGATTACACTGAGTACAATTTCAGAAACCAAAATACAAAATATAATAGAAAAGGAGACTAATCATCCTAAGGATCCCTAACAACAATATCAGAAGATTTGGCTGCAGGCGCGTACTTCCTTCGGATGCGTCGAATCTCGGACTTAAAAGAAGTATTCATCTGAGTCTTCTCAAGGATAAGCTGATCAAAAATCTTCTTCCAAGCAACGGAAGGTTGAGGCATACTAGAGGAAGATGAAACCTCTAGTTCTCTCTGTCTCTTCGTTACTCGGTCTTGAAGAAGCTCAATAAGTGCATCTTTATCCTTAGACTCTAGCTGCAATTCCTCATGCTTTTTGCTAAAAACATGGAAACGCTCTTCCCACATATCCTTTTCTTGCTTCATCTTGGCGAGTGCATCTTCCAACTCCTCTATATCTTTGTTAGGGAGAGTTGATGGCTCAGCCACAACCATAGACATAGGTCTCTCACAAGCTTAAGGCATATTCAATTCCAAAGCTCTCTTCTTCACCCAAAGTGTGTTAGCTTCCAAAGCTACACAATTGCACGGACCAAGCTCAGATCTTCCTTTCCTATGCACATTATGCCAAGCGTGCACAATCTTCTGCTTCAAACGTTGGGGATCTTTACCCTCTTGATAGAAAAGACCTTATAACAAAGTATTATTAGGTTTGTCTTTCAAGGGGAACCCAAGTTGACGACAAGCCAAAGCAGGGTTGTAGTTGATTCCTCTTTGTATACCAATGAGAGGCACATTAGAGAATTCACCACAATAATCAATAATATCCAAGCTACTTAATGAAGAGTCATGCCAAACTATATCATCATTAGTGAGAGACATAAGTCTCTGAGACCACTATAGACATTGTTTGCTCTCCACAAAAGCAGGCGTCTGAGGCAAGTACGAAATAAACCACTTGTACAGAAATACATATCACCCTTAAAATTCCTTAGATGCAAAGAGAAATACATATCATCTAACAAAGTAGGCACATGATTCCCAATCAAGAAAATTCTAATGGCATTAACATCAACAAAACTGTCAATGTTAGGGAACAAAGCTAAACCATAGATGAGCAACACAAAGATAGCTTCAAAAGCATCCACACTACCGGCTTGAGCAAAGGCAGTAGCTTCCTTGATGAGGAACTCAGAAGTCAATCCAAACAATCCCCCTTTCTTCACCCAATGAGCCTCTATCTCAGACTTCTTCAAGTGAATAACTTCAGCTATAATATGAGATCTAGGAATCTCTTCCA
The DNA here is from genome assembly GCF_024323335.1 of Lathyrus oleraceus. Taxonomy (NCBI): domain Eukaryota; kingdom Viridiplantae; phylum Streptophyta; class Magnoliopsida; order Fabales; family Fabaceae; genus Lathyrus; species Lathyrus oleraceus. The sequence continues at coordinate 104,600,987 of NC_066579.1, read as the reverse complement.
ATCAACTAAAAGGCACTTTGTCAGAAACAGGTATTCCCAAGAGATGGACACACTCCTCCAACGTAGGCACAAGTTGATAATCAGGAAAAGTGAAGCAATGGTAGAGAGGATCGTAAGACTGAACTAACACACTCAGAAGTCCTTCAACCACATCAGCAGACAAGATAAACAGAAGCTTCCCATGACGTTGCTTGAAGTCCAAGGGATCTAATACAAAAGATGATAGCTTCCTTAACTCTTTCAAATCGGGACATCTGAAACTGTACTTCTTAGTGTTCTTTCGTCCATAATCCATGGTCTGAAAATATTTGCAAATAAGACCTCAGTTCCTTGAAATTTCCATGTGATGAATGTTATGATGCGCATCAATGCATGAATGCAACAATCACAAATAAGGGATCACACACAAGGCAAACAAACAAAGGTCAAGGGATGAATCAAGTCATTGTCAAGATCAATCATCCATTATGGTGGATTATGGTTTTCACCTTATCAACACCCAAGTTCCATTGATATTGACAAGACTTGATTGGATCAACCAAGAGTCAAGGGTTTGTTGTGAGTCACGATCATGGAGTCTGGGTAAGAACCATCCCAAAGGGGTGTACTAAGGATAAAACTTGTAGATCATGTTCTAAAAAGTTCCCAGAGTCTTAATTCCATCTATCGGATATTACAGGTTAGGATGATTGACTAATCAACCCATAATATTCTCAAGAGAAACTCGTCTGAGTCTAGTATCACGTAACAACTATTATCAACTCTACACCTGAACAACCTCCGCACTACGTCCTAAATGGCTAAGATGGGTTAAATGTTCTACGGTCCTCAGCTTCTCGGACCCCAAATCAGAGATAGTAATGCCTAACCACAAGTGACTTATGTGACATTCCTAACTCCAAAAGGGTCTCCACTGAGTAGATGGGTCTCAAGCCAACTTGTTAAGGACTACTCCACACAAGTCGAACATGACTATACCTTCCTCCTATCTTAATTGCACTCAAGTTCGGGTTAGAACTTATTTCACCACTCAAAGATCACCAAGCACAACAAGCAGATTATATCACACAAACAAAGATAAGAAGTTTTTAAATCAAAACTAGTAAAATGCCAGAGATTACAGGTAATGGGGTTGGTTACACAAAGGGAAGGTGCTAGCACCCAAAGTGTCCTAGGTACTCCTAGGGAGCCTTTTTTTGTGTGCATATGTGTTTTTATACAAAATGATGTTTGCAATAAATAGAGTGGGGGATGAGGAAAGAATTCATTAATTATTTTTGTGTTTGACAAGACCTTCAGACTTGTACCTACGTACCAACATAAAATGAGGGATCAAAACCTCGTAGTTCGTGGTAACAATTTCAAAGTGAGTGCATTGCTTTTAACAAAAATTTAAGCTCGACAAAGGCACAAGAGGCGTAAAATTGGTTTGAATGATTGTTAGTTTTTTTTGGCTTTTGAAATTTTAAGTCAAGTATAGTTAAATTCATTTACAAGTTTGATTAAGAAAGTGAGTTTGAAAATGCAATGGCATAAGACCAAAGTTTCTAATGGGAAATAAAGTCTAAGTTTAGAAATCACAAACAAATAAGATTTTAAAAGGAGGGAGAGATTTGAAATTAAAGAAGTGGGGAGGAGATGAAGAGACTAATCCTAAGCACAAATTTAAAAGTTGAGAGTTGAAAAGATCTGACCAATGGGCTGCAATCCAATAGATAAGAATGTCATATAGAAACCCAAATTTCCCTTGGACTTTATAATCAAGCAATATTAATACACAAATAGCAAGATGAAGAGAAAGGCATCAAATAAAGATAGCCACATCCAAGCTTAGCAACTCCATGATCTTCTTCATAATCTCCCATGTATCATATGAACTCAAAGATAGGCATTAGGCACAAGTTCAAAGTAACAACTTCAATATGTTGCAGATGAACTCAAATGGATCTTCAATACTTGTATCAGATGAAAGCTCACTTCACAAACACTTGTTTTTTTTTAAAGTTGGCATTGGCCAAGTCATTTTGCATAGGGAATGTTGCCTAATTCTAAGTCCAATGTCTCAGAGCTAACCAACAGTCCACACAAAATGTCTTTTAGGGTTTTTTGTTGTTATTATGTACATTAAGGTCAAAAGACCACAAACACAAATAAGCATATACAAAAACAATATATTCACAAGATATGGCTCAAATGAGCAAAGTGAAAATGGCATTAAAAGTAAACAAATTGAATGATATGAATAATGGTAAATGAAATAAGACTTAAAATTAAAGTGCATAAAAGTAAATGGCTTGAAATTAAATGTTAGTTGTTAGTTGATTAGAAGTTAGTATTGTTTTTGTTTTTGTTTTGTTTAAGTCATTCTTTGAAGAACACTCAACCCACTTATCACAAGCATGGATCCTTGAACCAAGACATCTTCCAAAGGAAGGAAAAAAGGCCAAGTTTCCACACAATACCATGAAACAGGGGAGACTTACAATCTCACTTACTAGAATGCTATACCTTTTGTGTCAACAATTTAGCGATATGTTAAGCAATCGTAATTGGACTTATGTAGAAGTCACAACTATTTGAGGCCGGGTAATAGAAATTTTAGTGTTAATGCATGTTAGAAACATGGTATTATGAACCATGCTCCTAAAACATACCACACTTAAAAAGAATATGCAAAAGAGGTGTACCTAATCTCATCCATACTTATGTTCATTTTACAATCAACTAGCCTTAGGACATGGAGATATCATAGGTGCATGAAATGAATGAGAAGAAAATGGGATTGAGATGAAGAGGGAGGGGAAATGGTATCAACACAAATTGGTCAAAGGAGGACTTTTACCAAATTAAAATCATTCATTCATTTTGGGAGATGAAATGTATATTTCATCAATCCCCTAAATCCAATGATTCTAACTCAACAAAGTCAAATCAACTTTGACCAAGGCCCAACAACACAACTCAAACTCAACGAGTCAAAATTAGAAGCTCAACACAATTTATTTGGCATTTAAATAATTAAAATCAATTAAAATATGCATTAAATTAAATTATGGTTTGTCAAATTCCTAAAATCTCATCAAAACACGAAAGAAACGGCTATGAGATTTATCATAGGTCAAACAAGGTCAAAGGACCTTGGAGAAAAAATTTCATAATTTTTGGAAACTTAAAAGTATTTTTAAACAATTAAAAATATTCACTAAATCAATTAGATCATGAAAAATATTAATAATGATCCAAAATATAATTCTAATTCAGAAAATGAAAGAGGAATTTATTTAAATTTTTTTGGTGAAACTCTCCTATTTTTTGGAAAAATATTAAAATTAATATGAATTAATGAAAATAGAACAAATAAAATGAAAATTAAATAATCAGAAAAAACTTGGATCACTTGATCTCCCTCATTAATTGAGGTGTCAGATCAAGTGGCCACTAGCGCACAATCCACAATGGACCTGAGTCAGCGCGCCACAACAATGGTAATTCAAACCAACACGTGAGATTAGATTAAATCAAATGGATCCTATGGTTCCGAGGACTTCCAACTCACCACCGGAGCCAAAGCTCTGGTCTCCTTCTCCGGTGAGCCTCACCGGGCTGGTTCAGTCATAACCATCACCAAAATTAAAAAGAAGGATATGATTTCAAAGTAAAAATGGCACTAAGCTCGAATCTGGCCTCAATTTACCCTAACTCCAAGTATATTGAGAGATACAAGGAGTTGAAATTTGAGGTGTGCGATCTGAGTTGCTTCGATTTGACCTCAAAGCAACTCAATCTTATTGCCTATATTGGTAGGACTTCAGACAACCAAAGATCCAAGAGAATTATGGAGAATTGAGTGAGAATCGAAGAGATGGAAATTTCTGGAAAATACCTTCAATGTAGGTCTGAATTCGACTGGTCTTGCTCTTGCTTGTGCTTGATCTTGCTCTGAATGCTTGAAGGAGTAGATTAGAATGATCAAAAGGCTTTGGGTCCTTTGAGTATTGAATCTCAAAACAGTGAGATTCAAACTCAATTTCTAATGGAAATTCTCAAGCTTGTCCTCTGAAGTGGAAGGGTTTGAAGGTGTGGATTCAAAGCTGGCGCGCAGGCTCCTTTGTTCTGAGCCAAGAGGTCTCTATTTATAGCCAATTCAATTGATATTTGCACACTTGAACATGGAATCTAAAAATAGCAATGTGTGATGCATGGGTGCATGGGTGTGTACAGGCCCATGAAATCATGTCATTTGGTCCAAAATTGAATACAAACAAGTCTGAGATCATGTTGGAATGTCATGCATTGGTGTGTGGAAGTTTCAAGTTCAATCTTGCCAAATGATGATGCGATGTTCAAGCCATGCGCATCCCATTCAAATCTTGTCCAAAATGGATGAAATTGGACTTTTTGGAAAGGTTAGATCAAGAGGAACAACTTTCATGTTGGAAACGTTTTCATTTGAAGCTTGTATCATGATGAATTTTGAGGTGGAAGTTGGGAAAATCAAACATGTTAAAAAAAATTCTATGTTTCAAGCCATATGTTCACTTATTCCTCCTTAGCTAACTTTTTATGTGAGCTTCAAATGAGAAAAGTTCCTTCATCAAAGTTGTATCTATCTCAAAGTCCTTTAAAATGGTCACAAATTTGACCTCATTTGGATTTAATATGAAGGAGTTATGCATTTTTGAACTTGAGGAAAATCACTTGTTCAATGGCATTGGTCCAAAATGACCTATAATGCATCCTCATATCACATGCCCATAAAATTGAATTAGATCTTCCTCCAAAAATAAAAGTTGAAGTAGTCATATTGAATTTGATTGTTCAACTTGTAAATCTTTCATCTCATAAAAATTGAGCAAGGTATGGCCTTGGGAAGTTGACCTCCAAATTAGGGTTTAGACAAAATGACCTATAATCTTTCATTATAAAAAAATGACTTTCCAAGCAAAACTAGCTCCAAACCTCAACATGAAAGTTGTTTGTAATGTCATTTAGAGTAACGTTTCTCTTGGAATCATTTTCATATGATAAAAATTGTATGAGATAGGGTCTAGGGAACCCCAATTTTGATCAGATGAATTCCTTTGGTCAACTACCATGAACCAACTTGCTAGCTTGATATTCTATTGACTTTTGGGACTCATGGAGGATCATATATGCATAAGATGATGAAATTTGAAGCATCCCTTAAAATATTTGATCAATTGGCGAAGAATCTTGTTGAAGAAGTTACACAAGATACCCAGATGAATTAGGGTTTCCAAGGCAAACCAACTCCAAACTCTTGATGAATTCTTGATCAAAATAATATGTGAAGACCATGGGTATCCATATATGATGCTTAGAGCCACAGTAAACCAATCTTGATTGAGCTCCTTGCACTGAGGGTCTTAAACCCTAGATGTGAGCTTGATAGATCAAAGGTGAGCACATGCCCTACCTACAAAAGAGCTAGTTTATAGAAAGACATATTTTTGGTATTTTGGTTAGTAAAATGATAAAAATACAAAGTATGATACAATCACATGATGCTTGGTGATCTCTCCCAATGCAAACCCAATGGATGAGGGGTAAGGAGAATGCCAAGGTGTGATCCCAATGCTAATGCATATGATGAGAATAGCATGAGGGATCTTAGGGTCAAAATTGGGGTCTTACAGGTTGCCTCCCATGAAGCGCTTCGTTTAATGTCGCATGACTCGACGATCATCCATCTTATCAAGTAAGATGGACCTTATCTACCAGACCATTCTCTTGTCCTTGGTGGTATGACTTTACTCTCCGCCCATTCACTTTAAAAGTGTCCTTGTTCGTTGGATTTTCGAGCTCAATTGCTCCATGCGGGAATACTTTGTGAATCACAAAACGTCCCGACCATCTCGACCTCAACTTTCCAGGGAACAACTTCAACCTAGAATTAAATAACAACACCAATTGTCCTTCCCAAAATTCTTTCTTCTGAATTCATTGGTCATGCCATTTTTTCGTTTGCTTTTTGTATATTTTTGTATTTTCATAAGCCCGATTTCTAAACTCTTCTAGCTCATATAGTTAAAGAATCCGGGATTCCCCGACTTTTGAAAGGTCACAATTCAGGAATTTGGAGGCCCAAAATGCCTTGTGCTCTAATTCGAGCAGTAAATGATATTCTTTACCGTAAACCAATTGATAATGGGACATACCTATTGGGGTTTTGAACTCTGTTTTGTACGCCCATAATGCATACTCCAACTTTATCGACCAATCCTTTCGATAAGCACTCACAGTTTTTTCCAGAATCTGCTTTATCTGTCGGTTCAATACTTCAACCTGTCCACTTGTCTGAGGATGATACGGTGTGATAATATTTTATGCTTGACATTGTATTTCCTTAACAGATTCTCCATTAACTTGTTTAGAAAAGGAGTACCTTCATCACTGATTAGTGCTCTTGGTACCCCAAACCTAGAGAAAATGTAGTTTTTTAGGAAATTGACCACCACTTTAGCATCATTTGTGGGTAATTCTACATCTTCTACCCACTTTGACACATAATCAACATCGACCAAAATGTAATGCTTTCCAAATGACGGTGGGAAAGGTCCCATGAAGTCTATGCCCCATACATCGAACAATTCTACCTCCAACATGGCATTTTGAGGCATCTGATTTCTCTTTGAAATATTACCCATCCTCTGACATCTGCCACATTCTTTTACTATACTTTGTGCATCTTTGAATAGTGTAGGCCAGTACAACCCAGATTAGAGGACTTTTGCTGCGATTCTATCGCCACTATAATATCCTCCATATTCCAAGTCATGACAAGCTTTGAGGATGCCCCTTTGTTTTTCCTCTGGAATACACCTTAGAACCAACCCATCTATTACTTTTTTGTACAAGAACAGGTCGTCCCACAAATAAAACCTACAATTATGAAAAAAATAATTCTTTTTGTTAGAATCAAAACCATCAGGTATTAGTCCACCTACCAAATAATTCGCATAATATGCAAATCGTGGGACACCAGTGACAACTAGGATTCATTCGTCGATGAACTCATCCTTGATTGGGTGTTTCTCCTTTGTTTCTTCTATCAGGGACATTCAGGATAAGTGATCAGCAACAATATTTTCAAATCCCTTTTTGTCTCTAGTTTCCAGATCAAACTCTTGAAGAGGTAGAATCCATATCAATTAAGGATCAAATTTGTTTGCTGGCATCTTCTAGCACAAGAGACAAGTTAGTCAAACATTTATCAAAAGAAGAACAAAAAACAGAAACGTCATCCATAAACACTTCCATATGCTTTTCAAGAATGTCCGCAGATATGGATGTCATACACCTCTGAAATGTGGCCAGTGTGTTGCACAACCCAAATGGCATTCTCATGTATATGAAAATACGATAAGGACATGTGAAAGCGGTCTTCTCTAGATCTTTAGGGGCGTCTACAATCTGATTGTACCCCAACTATTCGTCAAGGAAACAATAGTAATCATGACCTGCTAACCTTCCTAACATTTGATCAATGAATGGCAAAGGGAAATGGTCATTTCTTGTTGCAATATTCAGCCTTCTATAATCAATGCACACTCTCTAACCTCTAATCGTTCTAGTTGGGATCAACTCATTTTTCTCATTTTTTATCACAGTAGTCCCCCCTTTCTTCGGTACCACGTGCATTGTGTAAGACCTTAAATTTTGACCCTAAGATCCCTCATGCTATCTCATCATTTGCATTGGCTTTGGGATCACACCTTGGTATCCTCTTCACCCCTCACTCACTAGGTTTGCATTGGGAGAGATAACCAAGCACATTTGATTATATCATACTTTGTTTTTCTTGTATACTAACCAAAATACCAAAAATATGTCTATGTATGTCTTTGTTTCTTTTGTAGGTGTGTGTGTGTGTCCATCTGTTCCCCCATCAAGCTTACAACTAGGATTTAAGACCCTCAATGCAAAAAGATCAATCCAAAAATGGTCCATATTGGTTCTAAACATCATATATGGATCCCCCATGTTCTTATTTGTCAATTTGATCAAGAATTCATCAAGAGATTGAAGCTTGTTTGCCTTGGAAGGCCTAATTAATTTGGGTATCTTGTGTGACTTCCTCAACAAGTTTCTTCATAAATTGGTCAAATATATCAAGGTATACTTCATTTTACATCATCTTATGCATATATTATCCTCCATGAGTCCCAAAGATCAAGAGAAGTTCAAGTTTGCAAGTTGGTTCAAAGAAATTGACCAGAAAAAGTCAATTGGTCAAAACTAGGGTTCCCTAGACCCTATATCCTACAACTTTTGCCATATGAAAATTATTCCAAGAGAACATTTACTCTTTATGACATTCCAAACAACTTTTATGTTGACATCAAAATCTAATTTTGCTTGGAAAGTCATTTTTTATGGTGAAATATTATAGGTCATTTTGTTTGTGCCCTAGTTAGGAGGTCAACTTCCAAGGACCATAACTTGGTCAAATTTTATGATATGAAGGTCATTTAAGTTTAATGATCAATTTAAATATTTCGTATCCAACTTTGATTCTTTAAGAAATATCAAATTCTACTTTCAAGGGCATGTTCCAAGAGGAAACATTATAGGTAATTTTGGGCCATTACCATTGAACAAGCATTTTTCCTCAACTTCTAAAATGCATAACTACCTCATGACAAATCCAAATGATGTCAAATTTGTGATCAAATTTAGTAGGAATTAAATATATACAACTTTGATGAGGGAGCTGTTTCCATTTGAAGCTCATAGCAAAAGTTATTCAAGGTGGAAGAAGTGGTCATTTGGCTTGGGACAAAGAAAATTTTCAATCATGTTTGATTTCCCAAACTTATACCTCAAAATTTATCAGGATATAGGCTCCAAATGAAAAAGTGTTCAACATAAAAGTTGTTCCCCTTGATGTCACCTTCCAAAACATCCAAGATCACTTCATTTGGACAAATATTGACGGACTTACACATGGTTACTCTTCATGGTTCCATTGGATGATTTTCATGACCAAACTTCAATTACAATTACATGGCCTCATGTTAAGCTTTTAGCACCATTCATGCACATTTGTGAACCTTTTCAATCATTTCATGGGCCTATCATACGCCCATGCAAGCATGCACATACATTTCTTATTTTGGCCAAATTTTCAAGTGTGTGAAAAGCAATGCAAAACCCTATAAATAAATTGCCATTGTGATTAGAAGGAGCATCCCTCTTGCCCAAGCTTTGAACCATTACCTCCCTAACCTCCATTAAAGGATAAATTTTAAGATTTCACTTGAAATCGAGTTTCAATTCTCCTTCTGTTTCGAGATTGAAACTCCAAGAATCCAAGCCTTTCGTTGATCCATTTCACTTCCTGCAAGCATTTAGAGTCGAGACAAGGCCAATTGGAAGCAAGATCAAGCCAGATTGAAGCTACCTGAAGATGAATTTTCTCAATCTTCTCTTCTTCGATTCTCCCTCATTTCTCAACTATTTTGATTGGTTGTTGGTTGTCTGAAGACCTACCAATGTAGGAAACAAGATTGAGTTGCTTTGAGGCCAAATTGAAGAAACTAAGATCAGGATCCTCAAATTTCAAATTCATGTATCTTTCAATATACTTGGAATTGGAAGAAATTGAGGCCAGATTCGAGCTCCTGAGCATGTTTCCTTTGAAATAGTGTCTTTGTTTTTCATTTTAGTGTTGGTTGAGGATGGACTAGTCCGGTGAGGTCCACCGAAGCCAGGGCTCTGGTGATGCACTGGAACGTCCCAGGCCATCTGATCTCATGTCCACGTTTTAATCTTGACCCTCCTTTTTGATTACCATTGGTGTTGCGCATTGACTTTGGTCTATAGCGGACTTGATGCGCGTGGCCATCAGATCTGACACCTCAATTAATGAGGGAGATCTGATGACCCTTGTTTTTTTTTTTTAATTTTATTATATTTTTTTATTTTTTGTTTAATCCATTTATTTTGTTTAGTTCATAGAAATTTCATTTTTTATCCAAAAAATATGGGACTTTCACCAAAAGTCTTTAAATATTTTTATCTTCCATATTTTGAATTAAAATTATTTTTTGGATTAATTTTGATATTTTTCATGAATTAAATTTTTGATGCATATTTTTTAATTGTTTTAAAATACTTTTGACTTTCCAAAAATCATGAATTTTTTTGTCTAAGATCCTTTGACCTTGTTTGACCTAGGATAAATCCCTTGGCCATTTATTTGGTGTTTTGAAGGGATTTGAGGTTTTGACCAAATTAAAATGCATTTTAATTCATTTTTAAATTGATGTTTAATTGAATAAATGCTTGAAAATTATGTTGAGCCATTTTTATGGTCTTGTGATGTTTGACTTTCTGATTGGCCTTGATCATGGTTGATTTGACTTTTGTTTGACAAATACTATTGGATTTAGGGGATTGATGAAATGTACATTTCAAATCCCAAAATGAATGGATAGTATTGATTAGATGAAATTCCTCACGTGATTAATTTGGATTCTATTTCCCCTTTCCTCTTCCTCTTCATCCCTATTCTTCTCCAATCCATCATTGACCAATGAAATCTCTTCATGTCTAATGCTAGTTGATTCATCAATGACCTTGTGTCAGATGAATCAACATGAGCCAGACTAAGATATGTCATTCCCCCCATTTCTTTTAGTGTGTGGTATGTTTTAGGAATTTGGTTCTTTGTACCAATTCTCTAACATGCATTAACACCAATATTTTTATTGCCTGACCTCAAATAGTTGTGACTTCTACATAAGTCCAATTACGATTGCTTAACATAGAGTTGAATTTGATCACGAAGGCATATCATTCTAGTAAGTGAGATTGTAAGTCTCTCATTCTTCATGGCATTGTGTGGGGACTTGACATTTTTTCCTTTCATAAGAGCTAATGGCATACTTGTTGAATTATCCAAGTTGGAGCCCTTCTCATGGATGATCTCTTGGCTCAAGGATTCATACTTGTGAATGAATTGTTGAGTGTTATCCAAAGAATGACTTAACAAAATTAAAACTCATCACTAACATTTGACTAACACTTGACTAACTTTTATTTATATTGCTTTATCTTTCAAGTCATTCACTTTATGCAATTTAAATTTCAGTACATTTACCATTCATCTGCCATTTACATTTTCATACAACTTGTTTATGTTTTAGTTCTTTTCACTTTGCTCACTTTAGCCATATCCTGTGATTGTATATATTGTTTATCTGTTTTGTTTCTGTTTATGGTCTTAGGACCTTAAAACACATAAATAACAACAAAAACCCTAAAAGATATCTTGGTGGACTGTTGGACTTGATCTGAACTTTTGGACTTAGAATAGGCAACCTCCCTATACTTTGAGTACTTGGCCAATGCCACTATCTGAGACTGAGCCATCCTTGATTGTGCCTTTCACCTGATGCAAACCTTGAGTGCTTCTGGCCCAGATGTCATTTTGACTTTGTGCTTACTTGTTATACTATTATTATTGTTGATGTCTGATGATTGTTCTGAGTTGATCAAGGAATATTTCATTTGATGCATTGGAAGAAGTTGAAGACTACTAGCTATTGGAGTTGCTTGCTTGGATATCTTTATTTGATGCCATGACCTTCATATAATTGTTTGGATATTGCTTATGCTTGTTTCCTGCTAAAAGTCTAAAGGAAAGTGGGTTTCTATATCACATTCTTGTCTGTTGGATTGCATCCCATATCTTTTCAACCCTTAACTTTTAATTTTTGTCTAGGATAGTCCCTTCATCTCCTCCCACTTCTTAAATTTCAAAATCTCTCCCTCTTTTAAAAAAAATTCTGTGTTTGGGTCTTCTAACTTAGACATGTTTTAATGATTAGAAACTTTGGCCTTATGCCAATGAATTTTAAAATATTTTCTTAATCAAGTTTGTAAATGAACTTAACCATATTGACTTTAATTTCAAAAAGACAAAAAAAGAATTAACAACCTCATTCAAAACTTTGGCCTTTTGTACCTTCTTATTAAATTTTTGTTAAAATCAATTCACCAACTTCTTTGAAATTTTAACCACGAACTACGAGGTTTTGATCCCTCATTTTTATGTTGGTATGTAGGCACAAGACCGAAGGTCTTGTCAAACACAAAAATATAATTAATGAATTCTTTTCTCATCCCCCACTCTATATTTTATCAAACATCATTTAAACCAAATCATCACTTGCAAACAAAAAGGGCTCCCTAGAAGTACATAAGACACTTTGGATGCTAACACCTTCCCTCTGTGTAACCAGCCCCCTTACCTGTAATCTTTGGCATTTTATTAGTTTTGATTTGAAAACTTCTTATCTTTGTATTTTGTTCGTACTTTTGCCCATTTCCTTTGGAAACAATAAAAGTGCGGTGGCGACTCTGGTTTTATTGACGTCAAATTTATCCATAGCTTGATGGTCATGAATTTACCGCTACACACTGGACTAACGCAGGAGCTGTCAGATATGGGGTAAATCAGCCCCGCATCTAACAAATTTACAACCTCTTTGAGAACTACTTTTTTCATAGCTGGATTAAGTCTTCGTTATGGTTGAACTACCTACTTATGGTCATCTTCCATCAAGATCTTGTGCATGCAAACTGTCAGGCTAATACCTATCAAATCCTCAATCGCCCATCTGATCGGAAGCAAGTGTATTATTTTTCCTGTTATAGTAATAAAGGGGAAATTCTCCGAATGTCGATCTCAAGGACTGCAAGTCAATATCGAGTTCAAATTATCGTTCAATTAAACAAAAACTATTATTGGGGGTTTTTAGATTTAGATATAAAAATAAAGGCAAAAGAAAATAATACTGTAAAAATAAGGGTTCACAAGGTATGAGGAACAATGCTAGGGAAGGTGTATGATTTATCCCTGTAACAACTCTGTGTCACTATTGCATCAACAAATATCGACTACTACCAATTCTCAAGGGTATTTTCTCAGAAGTCCTCGGTGAGAAAACCTTTATTCATTCTACCTTAATTTCTATGTCCATAGGCAATTAGGGTGAGGTTAAAATTTATTATATCAAGAATGCTATGATTCATACAGGGTATCCCTAGTCCTAGGTGATATTACTGTAGAGTAATCTTATGAAAACCTTACCAATGGCGGTCCATCCTAATTGATAACCATACAACAATCTCGATTGGTCCAAAAGAGAAAGCATTAAACACATCGAAAAATTATCATAAAAATAATATTATAAATGCAATCATAAACTCATGGTCATTACAATTCTAAGTCAGGGACACCCCCCTAGCATTGGGGGGTTTAGCTACTCATATTGTTCAAAACAAATTCAGGATAAAAAATACACATTACAAGTAATTGGATGACTTGGATCTTCAATCGCTTCCGCTCATGAAAACCATACGTTAGATTCCTGAATTCTTCTAGCTCCTATAGTTGAAGAATCCTGGATTTCCCCGTTTTGGAAAGGTTATGGTTCAGGAATTTGGTAGCCCAGAATGCCTTGTGCTCGAGGTCGAGCGACAAATGACATGTTTTACCGTAAACCAGTTGGTAATGGGACATACCTATGGGGGTTTTGAACATTGTTATGTATGCCCATAGTGCGTCCTCAAACTTGATCGACCAATCCTTTCACGAAGACAGTCTTTTCCAGAATCTGCTTTATCTATCGATTCGATACTTCAACCTGTCCACTTGTCTGAGGATGATAAAGTGTGGCAATTTTATGCTTGCCATTGTATTTCCTTAATAGATTCTACATCAGCTTGTTCAGAAAATGGGTACCTTTGTCACTAATGAGTGCCCTTGGTACCCCAAACCGAGCGAAAATGTAATTTTTGAAGAACCCGACCACCATTTTAGCATCATCCGTGGGTAATGCCGCGACTTCCACCCATTTTGACACATAGTCAATAGTGACCAGAATGTAATGCTTTTCAAAGGACGGTGGAAAGGGTCCAATAAAGTCTATTCCCCAAACATCGAACAGTTCTACCTCTAACATGGCATTCTGAGGCATCTGATTTCTCTTTGATATGTTACCTGTCCTCTGACATCTGTCGCATTCTTTCACTATCCCTTGGGAATCTTTGAAAGTGCAGGCCAGTACAACCCAGACTGGAGGACTTTTGTTGTTGTTCTATCTCCACCAAAATGTCCTCCATATTCTGAGTTATGATAAGCTCTGAGGATCTCCTTTTGTTCTTCCTCTGGGACACATCTTCGAACCAACCCATCTATTCCTTTTTTGTACAAGAATGGATCACCCCACACATAAAACCTGCAATCATGCAAAAACTTTTTCTTTTTGTTAGAATCAAAATCATCAGGTATTAGTCCACCCACCAAATAATTCACGTAATTAGCAAACCAAGGGACATTAGTAACGGGTAGGATACGTTTGTCGGTGAACTCATCTCCGATTGGGTGTTTTTCTTCTATTTCTTGGATCAGAAACATCTGAGATAAGTGATCAGCAACAGTATTTTCACTCCCCTTTTTGTCTCTGATTTCCAGATAAAACTCTTGCAGAAGTAGAATCCATCGCAGCAACCGTGGTTTTGATTCCTGTTTAGCAAAACGATATTTTAAAGCTGCGAGGTCAGTATAAACAATTACCTTTGATCTTAACAAGTAGGATCTAAATTGTCAAAAGCATAAACAATCACGAGTAGCTCTTTTTCAGTGGTTGCATAATTCATTTGAGTGGGATTCAACATGTGGCTTGCATAGTAGATCACATGCAAGTGCTTCGCCTTTCGTTGTCCTAGTACTGCCCCCACAACATTATCACTTGCATCACACATAATCTCAAAAGGGAGAGACCAATCAGGGGCAATAACTATGAGAGCAGACACTAGTTCCTTCTTCAGGGTCTCAAAAGCTTCACTGTACTTCTTGTCAAAAAGGAAAGATGTGTCTTTCACAAGTAGGCTTGTTCGTGGTTTGGCGATTTTGGAAAAGTCTCTTATGAACCTGCGGCAGAAACTTGCATGTCCCAAGAAGCTTTAGATTCCTTTTTCATTCACCGGTGGTGGTATGTTATCTATCACCTCCCATTTTGCTACGTCTACTTCGATGCCTTGGTTGGAAATCTTGGGTCCTAACACTATCCCTTCACGTACCATAAAATGGAATTTCTCCCAATTTAGGATCAAATTTGTTTGCTAGCATCTTTCTAACACAAGGGACAAGTTAGTTAAACATTTATCAAAAGAAGAACCGAACACAAAAGAGTCATCCATAAATACTTCCATATGCTTTTCAAGCATGTCAGCAAATATCGATGTCCTATAAGCGAAAACACCATAGGGGCATGTGAAGGCGATATTCTCTTGATCTTCAGGAGCCACATCAATCTGATTATATCCCGAGTACCCATCAAGGAAACAATAGTAGTCATGACCGGCTAGCCTTTCCAACATTTGATCGATGAATAAAGGGAAGTGGTCTTTTCTTGTTGCAATATTCAGCCTCCGGTAATCAATGCAAACTCTCCAACCTGTAACAATTCTGGTTGGGATTAACTCATTCTTCTCATTTTTTATCACAGTAGTTCCCCCATTTTTGGGTATCACATGTACTGGACTAACCCATGAGCTGTCGGATATGGGGTAAATTAGCCCTGCATCCAACAATTTTACAACCTCTTTGTGGACCACTTCTTTCATGGCTGGGTTAAGTCTTCGTTATGGTTGAACCACCAACTTTTGATTATCTTCCATCAAGATCTTGTGCATGCAAATTGTCGGGCTAATACCTTTCAAATCCTCAATTGCCCATCCAATCACACTCTTGTATTTTTTTAGTACTTGAATGAGTTCTGCTTCTTGGACACTTTGTAAACTGACATTGATAATAGCTGGGCATTTCTTTTCAGCATCAAGAAACACATATTTCAGATTTGCCGGTAACTGTTTCAGATATGCCCCCGTTTTGGGCTCTTGAGTGTCTTCTGATGGTGGGGGTGGTCTTAAATCTTCCCACCGGTGTGGTTTAGATTTAATCCACCGATGTTGTTTCTCCATCATAGCGAGCACTTCTAACTCTCCCTCGTCTTCATCACTTCCAAATATCGATAAACTCAAAACACGTTCTAAAGGTGATTGGGGCATTTTATTTTCAATTTCTTGAGCAATCACTTGATCTATCACCTCTACAGTGTGGCTTGTGCCAATATCATCTTTGTATTGAATCGTGTTTCGCACATCAATTTTTAGTTATTCGTCATAGACTTTGAGAGTCATTGTTCCTTCCTTTATGTCTATCATGCACCGTCTTGTATCTAAAAATGGTCTGCCCAATATGAGAGGAATCTCCTCATCTTCAGGCATCTCCAGAATGACAAAGTCAACCAGAAATACAAACTTATTTATCTTTACCATAACATCTTCCATTATTCGATAAGGTCGCCTAACAGAGCGATCGACAAACTGAAGCGTCATCCTAGTGTCTTGAATGATGCCAAGTCCTATTTTTTTGTAGATGGACAATGGCATCAAACTCACACTAGCTCCCAAATCAATTAGAGCCTTCTTGAATTTTCTATCACTAATAGTGCAAGGAATAGTAACCGATCCCCTATCTTTCTTTTTCACCGGAATTTTCATACCTTGGAGAATGGCACTACATGTTTCAGTCAGGATGATCAGGTCTATATTTGTGGAGCGCTTTTTGGAGATGATGTCTTTCACGAATTTGGCATATATGGGCATTTATTCTAGAGCTTCAGAAAATGGAATGTTTATTTCAAGTTTCTTAAACATTTCCAATAACTTCTCAATTTTTTTTCATGTTGATCTTTCTTCTTTTGTCTCAGAGGGTAAGGGAGTTTAATGATTGGTTTAGGAACTGTTTCTTTCTCCTTGACATGCATTATCACTACTTCTTCATCTTGGTTTTTGGTTTCTTTCATTTCTAAATCGACCTCTAACAATCCATATTCCTCCATATTGTTTTCTTCTGGTTCTTCAATTGACTTACCACTTATGGTTACTACCGCGTTAACATTGTTATGCTCACGCGGATTTGTCACTGTACCACTTGGCAAGGTACCTGAAGCTTGAGAATTTGAAGCTAACTGTTGTGCTATCTGACCCATTTGGACTTCGAGATTTATTATTGAGGCAGTGGTGTTATTTTGATTGTTTCTAGTCTCTTATTGGAACTTAATATTATGAGCGGCTAATTTTTCAATGGCAATCTCCCAGTCTACCTTTTTAGGTGCTTGTTGTTACTGCTGTTGTTGATACTGAGTCTGATATTTTCCATGACCCTGTTGCGGAGCATTCCCTCTCTGATATTTCCAGGAGAAGTTAGGATGATTTTTCCAACCTGGGTTGTAAGTGTTGGAGTAGGGATTATTCTGCTTTAAGAAATTTATCTCTTCAATTTGTTAAGGAGTTGCAAAGCAATAAACCGTGTGGTGAGGTCCATTACAGATTTCATAAGTGATGGCTTCAACCAGTTGAACTTGAGCTATCTGTTGAGTACCTATATTCATAGCTTTTAATTTCTTTTCTACTTCAGCAACGACTGTGTCTTCTAGTCGAATTTTATTTGCTTCCAATTTCAGATCAATTACCCCTTCAGGATTTCTAGTAAACCTGTTGTATAATTCCAGATGCTCATTGGCAGCTGTTGCTTCAATAATCCTTTTAATACCGGTGGCTGTTGAGAAATTTGTTGAGCCACCGGCTGCTATATCAATCAATTATTTTGTCTTTATTTTCAGCCCGTTAACAAACATTTGCATCTGTTCAGTCTGATCCATATTATGAGTTGGACAAGCTATTAAGACCCTTTTGAATCTTTTGTAGGCATCTCCTAATGAATCACCATCCTTCTGTTTGAAGTTCAGGATTTCATACCTTTTTCTCAGGAATACTGATGCTGGAAAATACTCATTTAAGAACGCAGTTTCCATCTCCTACCATGATGTGAAACTGCCGGCTGGGAGAGATTAGAACCATTCTTCTGCATCTTAAGCTAAAGTGAACGGGAACATTCTCAACTTTTTTGCTTCATTAGTATGACCATCAATTTTCAAAGTAGTACTCATGGTCAGAAATCTTTGTAGGTGCTTGTTGGCATCTCCATTAACCTTTCCGGTGAAAGATTTTCTCTCAAGTTAATTGATTGCGCTAGGATGTAGTTGAAAATTCGTCCCATTTATCGGCTGGTTGACACTGGTCAGTCTACCACCCGACGTGTTTGCATCTCCATAGTCACCTAGGAGTCCTTCTGGAGGTGGAGGAGGTGGAATCGGATGATTATCAGCCATTGATTCTTCTTGAAATCGGAGTGATAATAGGAAACTTCTTCTTTGGAATCCACTCTTGCGTTCATGCGTCTCTGGTGAAGGGTTCTCTCGATTTCTGCGTCAAAAAGAAATTCAGCTGAGGGTTCTCCTCGCATACACAAATTAGAAAATTAAATTATATAAATGACAGAAAAATAATTTTATTGCAGAGCCACAAAATTTTAATTGAAGTATAAAATTGAACTCTATATTTTAGCAATCCCCGACAGCGGCGCCAAAAACTTGATCGAAAAAATAACAAGTGTATTATTTTGCCTGTTATAGTAATAAAGAGGAAATTCCCCGAATTCGATCTCAAGGACCGCAAGTCAATATCGAGTTTAAATTATCATTCAATTAAACAAAAACTATTGTTGGGGGTTTTTAGATTCAGATATAAAAATAAAGGCAAAAGAAAATAATACTGTAAAAATAAGGGTTAACAAGGTATGAGGAACAATTCCAGGGAAGGTGTATGATTTATCCCTGTAACAACTCTGAGTCACTATTGTATCAACAAATATCAATTACTACCAGTTCTCAAGGGTATTTTCTTCTAAGTCCTCGGTGAGAAATCTTTAATCATTCTACCCTAATTTCTATGTCCATAGGCAATTAGGGTGAGGTTAAGCTTTATTATATCATGAATGCTCTGATTCGTATAGGGTATCCCTAGTCCTAGGTGATATCTACTGCAGAGTAATCTTATGAAAACCTTACCAATGACGGTCCAGCCTAATTGATAACTATACAACAATCTCGATTGGGTCGAAAGAGAAAGCATTAAACACATCAAAAGATTACCGTAAAAATAATATTATAAATGCAATCGTAAACTCATGGTCATTACAATTCTAAATCAGGGACACCCCCTAGCATTGGGGGGTTTAGCTACTCATATTGTTCAAAACAAATTCTGGATAGAAAAGACACATTATAAGTAATTGGATGACTTGGATCTGACTTCTGCCTGGCGTGGCCCGTGTCAGGTGACACAGGTGTCCGTGTCAGGCCTCATGTGCTGAGTATTTTTCCTTTCCTTACTTGCTGGAACTTCTCACTCTCTCGCATCCAATCCCTCAGATCTTCTACCTGAACCTAAAGGACAAAAACACAGACAACCCACGTATAAAATCGCGAAAACATAAAATAAAATTGACATAGTGCAAATCCTTGATTTCTTGTCGGCTAAGCAACAAAAGCATAGTGAAAATGGTGACCAATCACCATCCAATAATACTCTTGTATTTTTTTAGTACTTGTATGAGTTCTTCTTCTTACAAACTTTTTAAACTGGAATTGATAATGGTCGGGCACTTCTTTTCAGCAACAAGAAACACATATTTCAGATTCTCAGGTAATTCTTTCAGATCTGCCCCCTTTTTAGGCTCTTGAGAAGCTTCTGATGGTGGGGGTGGTCTTAAATCTTCCCACCGGTTTGGTTTAGATCTAATCCACTGAGGTTGATCCTCCATCATGGCTAGCACTTATGACTCTCTCTCTCTCTCTCTCTCTCTCTCTCTCTCTCTCTCTCTCTCTCTCGTCTTCATCACTTTCAAAAATTGATAAGCTCAAAACACGTTCCGATGGTAACTGAGGTATTTTCTTTTCAATTTCTTGAGCAATCACTTGATCTATTACCTCTATAGTGTGAATTGTGCCAACATCATCTTTGTATTGCATAGTGTTTAGAACATCAATTTTCAATTCTTCATCATAGACTTTGAGAGTCATTGTTCCTTCCTCTATGTCTATTATACATTGCCCTGTCTCTAAAAATGGTCTGCCCAATATGAGAGGGATCTCCTCATCTTCAGGCATCTCAAGAATGACAAAGTCAACCGAAAATACAAATTTATCTATCTTAACAGAACATCTTCCACAATTCCATAAGGTCACCTAATTGAGCGATCGACAAACTGAAGAGTCATCCTAGTGTCTTGAGCGGTGCCAAGGCCCAATTTTTTATAAATGGACAGCGGCATCAAACTCACACTAGCTCCCAAATCAATCAGAGCCCTATTGAATTTTCTATCACCAATAGTGCAAGGAATAGTAACAGAACCCTATCTTTCTTTTTCATAGGAATTTTCATAAATTGGAGAATAGCATTATAACTTTCAGTGAGGATGATCGGGTCTAAATTTGTGGATCTCTTTTTAGAGATGATGTCTTTCATGAATTTGGCATATATTGGCATTTGCTCTAGAGCTTCAGAAAATGGAATGTTTATCTCAAGTTTCTTAAACATCTCCAAAAACTTCTCAAAATTCTTCTCATGTTGGTCTTTCTTCTTTTGTCTCGAAGGATTCGGAAGCTTAATGATTGGCTTGACAACTTTTTCTTTCTCCTTTATAGGCATTATCACCACATCCTCCTCTGTTTTCTTTGGTTCTTTAATTTCTAACTCGACTTCCAACAACCCATCTTATTCGTTTTTTCTTCCGGTTTCTCAGTAGACTTACCACTTCTTGTTACTACAGTATTAACATTATTATGCTCACGAGGGTTTGTCATTGTACCACTATGTAAGGTACCTGGAGCTTGAGAATTTGCAGCTAATTGTTGTGTTATCTAACCCATCTGAAATTCAAGATTTTTTATAGATGCAATGGTGTTTTTCTGATTGTTTCTAGTATCTTCTTGGAACTGAATATGATGAGCGGCCATTTTTTCAATGGCAATTTCCCAGTCTGCTTTCTTTTGAACTTGTTATTGATGATGTTGTTGATATTGAGTCTGATATTGACCTTGACCCTGTCGGGGAACATTCCCTCTCTGATCTTTCTAGGAGAAATTTGGATGATTCTTCCAACCTGGATTGTAAGTGTTGGAGTAGGGATTGTTCAGCTTCAAAAATTTTATCTCTTCAATTTGTTGAGGGGTGGCAAAGTAATACACAGTGTGGTGAGGTCCATTACAGATTTCACAAGTGATGGTCTGAGTAGGTTGAACTTGGGCTACCTGTTGGGTACCTATGTTCATAGCTTTCAATTTCTTTTCCACTTCAACGGCTATTATATCTTCCAACCGGATTTTTTATTTTCCAGCTTCAGATCAATCACTCTATCAGGTTTACTAGTAGACCTATCATACAATTCCAGATGCTCATTGGCAGTTATAACTTCAATAATATTTTTAATACCGGTGGCTGTTGAGAAATTTGTTGAGCCACTGGCATCTGTATCAATCAATTGTTTTGTCTTTATTTTCAGCCCGTTAACAAACATCTGCATCTATTTAGTGTGATCATATTATGAGTTGGGCAAGCTACTAAGACCCTTTTGAATATTTTGTAGGCATCTCCCAAAGACTCACCATCCTTCTATTTGAAGTTCAAGATTTCATACCTTTTTCTCAAAAATACCGATGCTGGAAAATACTCATTTAAGAAAGCAGTTTCCATCTCTTCCCATGATGTGATGTTGTCGGCTGAGAGAGAGTAGAACCACTCTTCCGTCTCTTCAGCTAGAGTGAATGAGAACATTCTTAAGTTCTTTGCTTGATCAGTATGACCATCAATTTTCAAAGTAGTACTCATGGTGAGAAATCTCTGCAAGTGCTTGTTTGCATCTTCATTAACCTTTCCGGTGAAAGGTTTTCTTTCAAGTTGATTGATTGTGCTAGGATGCAGTTGAAAATTAGTCACATTCACAGGTTGGTTGACAATTGTCAATCTACCACCCGGTGCATTTGCGGCTCCATAATTACCAAGGAGTCTCTCTAGAGGTGTAGGTGGAACTGAAGGAATTTCAGCGATAATTTCGTTTTCTTTTTCTGAATCTGAATGATCAGAGGGAACTTCTTCTCTAGAATTCAATCTAGCGTGTCTGAGTCTCCGGTGAAGGATTCTCTCGATTTTTGCATAAAAAAGAAATTCAGCTGAGGACTCTCTTCGCACACACAGACTAGTGAATGAAATTATATAAATGACAGAAAAATAATTTTATTGCAGAGCAACAAAATTTTAATTGAACTAAAAGCAAACTCTATATCTTAGAAGTCCCCGACAACGGCACCAAAAACTTGATTGGAAAAATAGCAAGTGTACTATTTTTCCTTTTGTAGTAATAAAGGGGAAATTCCCCGAATGTCGGTCTCAAGGACTACAAGTTAATATCGAGTTCAAATCGTCGTTTAATTAAACAAAAACTAGTGTTGGGGGTTTTTAAATTCAAAATTATAAAAATAAGGGCAAAGGAAATTAATATGTAAAATAAGGGTTTGCAAGGGAAGAGGAACAAAACCAGGAAAGGTGTATAATTTGTCCCTGTAACAACTCTGAGTCACTATTGCATCAACAAATATCAATTACTACCAGTTCTCAGGGGTATTTTCTCCCAAGTCCTTGGTGAGAAAACCTTTAATCATTCAATCCTAATTTCTATGTCCATAGGAAATTATCGGTGAAATTAATCCTTATTATATCAAGAATGCTCTGGTTCATATAGGGTATCCCTAGTCCTAGGTGATATTTACTGCAGAGTAATCTTATGAAAACATTACCAATGGCGGTCCAGCCTAATTGATAACCATACAACAACCTCAATTGGTCCAAAAGAGAAAGCATTAAACACATCAAAAGATTACCGGAAAAACAATATTATCAATACAATCATAAACTCAAAGTCATTACAGATCTAAATCAGGGACACCCCCTATCATTTGGGGGTTTAGCTACTCATATTGTTCAAACAGATTCAAGATAAAAAATAGACATTATAAGTAATTGGATGACTTGGATCTTCAATTGCTTTCGCTCATGAAAATCTTCCACTCTCTGGATTCCTTGACCTTTGTAATTCTCGATTGTCTGACAATTCTCTGTGCTATGTGTTCTCCTCGTTCCAAAGTATCTTCTTCTCTCATAGAAACTCTCCTAAAATAGTGAAAAATCCCTTGGCAATGGTTGGAAATCCCCAAAACATCCTTGCAGCTTAAGCCTGGGTAAAAAGCCCAAAAATTGGAAGATTTTACGCCTGGGCTGATATGGCCCGTGTCAGCTGACACGTATGGCCGTGTTAGCTCCCTGCCTTATCCTTCTCTCCAGCTTCATCCTAGGTGACCTGACACGGGCCGTGTCAGCTGACTCGGGTGGCCGTGTCATCTGACTCGGGTGGCCGTGTCAGGCCCCTATCTTGGCCATTTCATGTATTTAATTTACCTTCATCTTGACATGGCCCGTGCCGGGCCTCCTGTACTGAAAAATATCATTTCCTCGAACATCGGAACCTTCCGCTTTCTTACATTGAGTCCGTTAGATATTCTACGTGGACCTGGAGGGCATAAACACAGACAACCAAAGCATAAAATTTCGAAAATACAAAATAAAACTAAAAATTGATAAAATGCTTAAATAACTTACATAAATGAAAACTAACTTAAAAGGTACCATAATGCGCACAAAGTATTCCATAATCCTTGGTTTCTTGTGGAATAAGTAATGAAAACATAGTGAAAATGGTGACCGATCAATGAGTTCAAGCAGACAACGAAGGGAAAGTTTTCCATGACTGACTTAAGAAGGATGAGGTATTTTTTGGGAATTAAAGTGAAGCAAAGTAATGAGAGCATATTCATACATTAACAAAGTATGCATCAAGAATCCTATCAAGATATGGCATGGAGAAATGCAATAAGATGTGAATCCCATTGTTCCATGCTGCAAATTTGTGAAAGATGAAGATGGTAAAGCTGCAGATGCCACCACGTTCAAGAAAATGGTAGGAAGCTTGTTGTACCTATTGGCAACAAGACTTGACATGGAATTATCTATGTGCTTAGTGGATAGATACATGGAAAGACCCACAAAAATGTATGTTATTATAGTCAAGAGAATCATGAGGTATCTACAAGACACCTTGGATCTTGGAATTTTGTTTAGGCATGAAGGAAAGAAGAAATCACAGTAGTTGGGATGCACAAACTTTGATTATGAAAGAGATAGAGATGACAGGGAAAGCACCTCAAGGCATGTGTTCAAGATAGGCTCGGGGTCAGTCTCATGTTCATCGAAGAAGTAGCTGATAGTCACATTGTCAATAACAGAAGTAGAGTTTGTAGTTGCTGCTTCATGTGCTTGTCAGGAAGTATGGTTAAGAAAGGTACTAGCTCATTTAAAAGCACGTCAAAAACATGGAGGATAAATCATCTTTTGTGATAACAACTCATCTATCAAACTGTCAAAAAATTCTATCATGCATGGAATGTGCAAGCACGTGTATGTAAGGTTTCATTTCCTAGGGATCTAACCAAGGATGGAGACATTGAGTTGAAGTACTGCAACACTTAAGATCAGTTAGCTGACATTTTTACTAAGTCATTGGAGCTTGAATTGTTTGTCAAGTTAGGGGAGAGTTTAGGAAATGATGATTCTAGCTAGAGTTACTTGACTTCCTCTTTGAGAATTCAAAGTAAGATAGGGGTTGTTGTAGAATCTCAAGTAGTTAGTTGATATATTATTTGGTTGATAAGTAATTTGAATTAGTTTTTAGTTACCGTGTTACTTTTTCAACAAGTAATTCTTGAATTCTATGTTTTCCAAGTATAAGTACTAGTTGGTACTTAGTAATTGAATGAGAATTGACTCTTTCATCTAATCTTTTTTATGTTATGAATACAAATAAATCCTCCTAAATTCTTTCAACTCTTTCCATTCTATCATTCTCTTCTTTTTTTTTAAAACTCTCCTCCTTTCTTTTCTAAACTCACAAACAAAGCTTAAAGGTTTGCCTTTCACTATAATTCCATATGAGATTTGTTAGAGAATGTATTGATAAAATTTTGAAAATTACATAATGTATTTTATCTAAATTTTGGTTCAAGAATATTTGATAAATTTATATCCACCTTTAATGTGTCAACCAATCGTCTTTTCATTGGTTAATTTATACGGGAATATATATCTGACCCAATAGAAAATACATCAAAATAAAATAAACAAAGTGATCTTGATAAAAATAAAATAAAAAACAAAGTGATCCATCCACTCGTCCTAATAACAAGCAAAATGGATTTATCTGCTTTATCCTTTACATAATTAAAACTCGAGAATCTTTCTTGGAGTGATGGTTTAACTACGTTACTCAAATTTCAACAATATATTATTCTCTCATCTTCCAAGCATCTCATGAATATGGAATCAAGGGAACAATACACGTTTGATGCCACTTAGCTCCCACCTAGATAGAAACATGTGAGTATTAAAATTAATCAATGTATATATATAACATGTTAATTTGAGAATATTGTTGCTGATTCTCCACATCACAATCCCCTATTTTTTCTGCAAACAAAACGGATCTAAAGACTTGAGATGAGTTGCAAAATATTATTAGATGAAAGATCACAAATAATAGCTTAGATTTTGATTTGGTAAATTAAAGTGAAATCATCTTTGATTGCTCAAACTGAATGATCTACATTCTCTCTCTCTTAACTCAAAACAATTTCACTTAAGGATTCCAAAAAAAGAAGATTGAATTCACAAATTTTGAATTGCTTTCAATTCACAACCTCCCTTTTGTTGTTTTCTCACATTATTTAAAAATGATCCAGTAAAATCATTTCAAATAAAAATAGAAAAAACAACATATTCGGATTTTTTTTTTTAAAATAATCAAATTTTTAAAAAAAAAATTAAAAATAACTAATTTTTAAAAAAAAATACCAAAATAACCAAGTTTGGTAAAGGATGCGCCAGATGAATTGGCGCACCCCCATACCAATAAGAGTAGGCGCCGGGAGCATTGACGCACATGCATTGGACCCCATGAGGAGGCGTCAATGCTTGTGGCGCCTGCATTGGCCCTCATGAGGAGGCGTCAATGCCTCTGGCACCTGAGTGCATTTTCATGGTGGGTGTATGCGTCAATTCATCTAGCGCATACACCCCCCTATTATTTTTTTTATTTTTTTATATTTATTTAGTTTTTTATTTTTTTTTATTTTTTTTATTTTTAACATTTAATATTTATTATTTAATACATAAAAAATAATAATTAAAAAAAAATAAATTTATTAAATATGTAATAATTGGTTACATTGGACAGACAAAAAACGAATGACCCGCTCGATTATAACGTCCCCCGGTTCCACATCCCGGTGCATTAGTTTGTCTCTGAGGTCTCCCACGATTTTCTTGAGGTGTTGGTGGTCTTTGGGTGCTAACCTGATCGAGTGATGGCTGGTTGGAAGGTCCGGCGGAAGTGCTAGCGGTATTTGAAAGATGTGTCATCATTTGCTCCCAATATCCGGAGGGGCTCTGGCCAACGGCGCTTTCGTAATGGAGTTCGGTGTTCATGTCATCGTAGTTAAGGCGTTGGGGTTGGGTGAATTAGGGACGGTATAGTTGCCTAAATTGGGCCATTGAGTCGTTTTGAAAACGAAGCAATGGTTCATGGGGCGTACTATAGTTAAACAATGATTGGGTGTTCATTGGTGGAGGGCTACGATGAAGTGACCCATATGAATCATCTGGGCTATAGACGGTTGTGGTTGCGGGGTTTGATTCTTGGTTTTGTGTTTGGGTGGGTGGTATGAATGGATTACGACGTTGGATGATTGGTTGTTGGGTGGTTGGCATGAACGGGTTGCGATGTTGGGTGTTTGGTTATTGTGTGTATGTGGTTGGTTAATGTTGTGTGGTTAGTTGTTGGGTTTGGGTGGGTTCACATTGGTGTTGAGTAGTGAATTGATGTGGGGCATACGATGACGAAGCAAGTTGGCGTGGATCCATCAAATACCGCGGCTCAGATACAAATTGCTGAGTTGTTACAGACCTAAACTATGCCATATATTGCTGAGTGGGTCTTGCACCTTGGATGACTGGTTCGTTCAAGATGTGTTGTCATCGATTCCTCCATTGACGACACATGTCTTTTGCGAAGTCTCTCCATCCAGAATAATCCCACTGTGCATCGACCCTTTTTTTATGCCAATTCCCCAAACACGTGGGAGATTCTGGAATATGTTGTAGCATTCCATACTGAAGTTTGACCAGATCACTTTGATGCATTTCCACTGTAGTGAATCGGATAATCGATGTCTTCACTGCCCAAACTGCAACATCGTCATGGTTCACATCATGATTCAGACCCAGATATGACCTCCAAACAAACTGTAAAACAAAACCAAATGGTTAGATGGAAAATAATTTGAGAAGTAATTTTAAATTAAAATATAGTTTGGTAGGATTATTACATCGTCATGTCCAATGTGGTCCAATAGATTTTGGTAAACTACAATAGCGTGTTTCGGACACCTATTGTAGTTCATTCCCCTTACTGACCACCTAAGATAATAAAAAGAAGTGAAAAATATTATTTACTGTTAATTATAATAATAATATATAATTAACTAAATGGTGAATGGTAAAGTGTTAGACTTACTTGGTTGCAAACGGGAACACGAATGAACGCTCATTTATCGGGGCGAGCGACAACATTCTCGACCACCCCCAAGCTTGAAGCAAATAAGCACATGAAAAAAAAGTATAGGTATTCTTTTTTGCAGTTCTACACATTGCACTATATAGATGGGCCAACACAGCTGAACCCCAACTATAAGTGTTTACCTTATTAATGTTGCGTAATAAAGGTAAATACATTATATTCACAGAATTACCTGTACTTTCTGGAAACAAAAAGTTACCAAATAAAATCATAATGTAACACCGAGCTTTTATTATTTTCTCATACTCGGTTGAATCGTCGGACAATACTATACTACCATAATATTGTTTTAGGTATTTTAAATTTATACCTTGCCCCCTTGCTTGACCGGATGTGTCTCCCTCAGTTTCGTCATCTATCAAAGGGGCACCCAATAATTCATTGCATATATTGTTGTCTTGGTTAACTCGCCCATTCACTTCCTTTCCGTCTATACGGAAACCCAACAACATGTACACGTCCTCAAGTGTGACAGTACACTCACCAATCGGAAGGTGAAATGTGTGGGTCTCGGGTCTTCACCTCTCCAACAAAGCCAGAATGAACTTGTAGTCCACCGAGTACGAAACAATGTTTAGTATATTTCCAAATCCACATCCTCTAATATATGGTTCTATTAAAGGATCGTGGGGTACATATTCATGTACACGACATCTAAACCGCTTCGGATCCTAATAACAAAAAAGTAAGAAAATACAATTAGAAGAAGAAATACAAACTCAACAAACAAACATCTATAAGAAGTATTCCAAAAATAGAAACTAAAAAGAGAGAGATTACAAAGGTATAACACAAAGAATATATATATTAGAAGTAAACCAAAAATAGAAACTAAAAAGAGAGAGACAACAAAGTTATAACACAAAAAAGATATCTATTAGAAGTAATCCGAAAATATAAACTCAAAACAGAGACATAACAAAAGTCTAACACAAAAATGATATCTATAAGTAATAATCCAAAAATAGAAACTAAAATAGAGAGATAACATACAAATGCCGAGATATTCTCGATTGTGCCTCTGTGTTCATCGCTCATAATCAACAAAGACATGATTTGAATTTGCAAAGCTTGAGTTTGGTAGATGAAAGAAGTGTGGTAGAAGAAAATACTTGAGTATTGATGAAGATGATTTGATATTGTTGATATGAGAGACTATTTATAGATGAATGAATGAGTAGGTTTGGAACCTAAAAAGAGTGTGATTGGTTGCATGGAAAATGGAAAAGCAAGAGGAGACAAGAGAATGACAAAATTCAGAATGGAAGAGAAAGGTAGCATGTGAGGAATCTTCTTGGCGCATGTGAAGAAAGCACATGCAAGGGAAGAGGAGCCCTTGAGTTTGGCGCCTACATGTTATTTCTCACATGCAAGGAAGAGGCGTCCTTCCTCTTGGCGCCTTAGTGTAGGGCAATTGGAAGGGGCGCCCTTCCTAGTGGCGCCTAAGTGTAGTTTTGTGAAGAGGCGCCCAACCCTTTGGCGCCTCAGTTACTTTATGGCGCCTAGGGAATGGGCACCTAGGTTAGAATCTTAGGGCTCAGTGCTCAGAGATTCTTTGATTCCCTAGCGCATGTGTATTCTTTTCAATCTTTTCTCTGCATGCTGGATTCCTTTTACTGCATGCATGGTCAAGTCTGTACAGACAATGACCAAGTTATCAATGCAACAATCATCTTACCAATGACCAAGCTATTTATGTTGTGCAGGTGAACAACTTAGCAATGCATTCAATTTCAATTCCATTTAAACTATCTACATATTTAATATTTCAACATAATGTCTTCCACACAACATTACATGATCAGTGCCCATGTCGAAGGTGAAATATTTGATCATCAGTTGTTCGATTTTTGTTTTCGAAACACAGAGGTTACTTGGTTTACAATAAATCGATGATCAAATTTTTCACATCTGAAACAAAGAATAGGAAACAAATTGCAGTGCAATAATGTGGGTCAGATCATCTATAAAAATCCGGTTTGGTTTGCTGAAAACCAAGTAAAATTTTATCAGAAGAAGATTTAAGATGATGATGATGTTCAACATATGTTTGGCAGTCACGAACAATCCGGTTACAATGATATATAGTTGTATATATTACCACATCAACAATAGAAGTCTCAGTACATTGATCAGTCACAAGTGTTTTGTGAGACTGATGACGGACAAGCTGAGGTGAATGTTCCAGACGACGAAGAAGAGGAACCTGAGATCATTATTGATTCGATGGTGAATGCTGAAGAGGAAGAGGAGCCAATACCAGCAAGTCATGCATATTGCCCACCCCAACACATGACAAGGCTAAATTTGGGTTCAAATGAACCTTCGACAGATGTATGGTACAATCCTTACGTGCAAATGCAAGGATCTCTAAAACAAGGAGACACATTTCACACAAAAGAGGAATGTGTAAAAGCCATTAAGAAATTCCACATGCAACTATCAGCTGATTTCAGAGTTGACAGAAGTGACGCATCGAGGTTTAAAGTTTATTGTCCGAATGAACACTGCCTTTTTAGGTTGTCAGCTTCGTATCGGAAGAGGAGCGAGTCTTGGGAGATTGGATCAATGGGTCCAGATCACACATGGATGCTGACAAACCCAATGCAGGATCATCGTAAATTAAGCTCTCAGCTAATATGCGATGAAATATTATCTGTAATTGGCGACAATCTGTCGTTAAAGGTGAGTACAATAATCTCGCTTATTAGGGCAGAGTACGAGTATACTCCATCATATAGGAAGGCATTGATAGCTAGAACAAAAGTTGTTGAGAAAGTGTTGGGAAATTGGGAGGAGTCTTACAAACAACTTCCAAAATACCTGTTGGCTCTAAAACACTATGCTCCCGGGACAATTGTCAAGATGGAAACATTGCCCGCATATACACCAGATGGTATGTGTGCTGCTGGAAATAGAATATTTCACCGTCTATTCTGGGCGTATCAACCGTGTATCATAGGTTTTTCTTTCTGTAAACCAATTATACAAATTGATGGTACATGGTTGTATGGAAAATACAAAGGAACGTTACTGATGGCAATGGCACAAGATGGAAACAACAATATTTTTCCAATCGCCTTTGCCCTAGTTGAAGGGGAGACTGCTGAGGGATGGAGTTTTTTCCTAAGAAATCTCCGATTGCATGTTGCACCTCAGCCTAACTTGTGTTTGATCTCTGATAGACACCCCTCAATCATCAGTGCATATAATAACATTGACAATGGCTGGCAAAATCCTCCTTCGACGCATGTGTTTTATATTAGACATATTTCTCAGAATTTCATGCGGGAAATCAAAGATAAGACGTTGCGTAAGAAGGTTGTCAATGCATGTTATGCATTATCAGAACCTTCTTTCAAACACTACTGCGAGGAAATAAGATTGTCGAACGAAGATGCGGTACGGTGGATCGATAGTATTTTGTTGGAGAAACCAGACGCTCAAAGTGGAGTTCAATGTTGCAATCTGGACAGTTGTTCAGTGATGCTTCAATGAAATTCATCAGACATGAAGCTGACAAAGCAAACACACACGTGGTTATGGTATTTGACCGAACTAAAGGTTGGTTTAGTGTTGCCGAGTCTATGGAACACAATGAGGGTATGTCGATGGGACAATACAGAATCGAACTAGATAGAGGTTGGTGCGACTGCGGAAGGTTCCAAGCCTTTCCTACCCCCTGTTCCCATGTCATTGTTGCGTGCTCAAAGGTTCGAAGGGATCCATCATACTTGCTATATGAAGTTTACAAAGTCGCCAGCCTTACAAATGTTTATAAAATTAGTTTTTCAGTGGTGGAAAAAGAGGATTATTGGCCAGAATATCAAGGGGACATCGTCTGGAACAACGAAGTTATACAAAGGAAGAAAAAGGGTCGCCCTAACAGCACCCGGATTCGAACCGAAATGGATACGGAGAACCAAATGGTTAGAGTATGTAGTTCATGCCGTCAACCAGGTCACAATCGTAATAACTGTCCTAGTGTTGGAATGAGCACAACCAGATAAATTCAGATGTATCTCTGTTGCTATATATGAAAAACTAAATTTATTTCATAGTACCTCTGTTGCAATATATGAAAAACTAAATTTATTTCATAGTAGATGTCTGTGACGAACATACCATTACATGAAAAATAACACAAACAATTAAAAAAACTAGAATACAAAAACTATGTGATTACAACCATCAAAACACTTTTGAACATGTAATGCATCATCCTACGAGCGTCTTGGCCGGTCTTAATATCCACCCACTCGCACATTTCTCCGTGTTGGTTGAACGTAGACACAAGCCATTGTATTCTTCTAATCCGTTCACCCTCTCCAATTTATCCCTCTAACCAACTGTACAACATCCGATTAAGACGTTCAAACGTATCTGTGTTCCAAAGTCGAACCTGTATCGGAGCCGCAACGGCAGAAAATATTACATCAACATTTCGTTTCTGAATGTATGCAGACATTGTTGAAACTGAGAGAATTGAAATTGATGGTTGAACTAGACAACTTATGGTATTAGGAGATGAATTTGAGTGAAAATAATTGTATACAAGGCGTGGTATTTATAGAAACAGAACATCTATTGCACAAACCACGTGGGCGCCAGATGAATTGGTGCCCACATGACCATCACATGCAGGCGTTAGATGAATTGGCGCCCACCATGCAAAATATACTCAGGCGCCAGAGACATTGGCGCCTCCTCATGAGGGCCAATGCAGGAGCCACAAGCATTGGCGCCTCCTCATGAGGCCCAATGCATGTGCGCCAATGCTACTGACGCCTCCTCTTATTGGTATGGGGGTGCGCCAATTCATCTGACGCATCCTCTACCAAATTTGGTTTTTTTGGTTTTTTTTTTAAAAAATTGGTTATTTTCGATTTTTTTTGAAAAATTTGGTTATTTTGAAAAAATATTCACATCTTCGAATCATGCTTTAAATGTTTAATTTAAATTAATTTATGCATAAAATCAGAAACGAAATTTTTTACAACATAATTTGAATAACTATTTATCATAAATAATATTTTTTCAACATAATTCGAATCACTGTTTCCCATCATTCAAATCAATTGTCAGAATACCAAAGTTTTGAACACATCCATCACAAATCTCCAACTTAACTTCAAATTAATTGTGAAATTTAAAATTTTCCCATCTACCACTTGCCGCTTTCTCCGACCTAAAATCACTCTTAAAAAAATTGATCGAAGTTAAAATAATATTTGAACTATGATTCATGTAATGACTTAGTAAATACATATGTTTTGTACATTGATTCATGTAATGACTTAGTGAATACATAGATTGTCTTCCAAAACAACTTTTCCAACCACATTTTTCACAAATTATATTTCTTCTCTAATGAAATATATCTAGATATCTATGTGTTTTTTCTTGTCATGTCAGACGTGATAATTTTTCAAATTAATTTCACAACCACAATATTGTTAGCTCATATTTTCGACCAGGAGGTGATTCGACTGGGCAAAGGTAATAAGGATCAGCATACATATGAGACTCTGAAAAGATCTCTTAAAAACGGTTGAAAACGGTTTTCGATCAAAGATTCAAAATTTAAATAAGGGAGGGAACTTCGCCCTTATCAGAAACCGTTGAGAGTACACGTGGAGCATAATAGATAATTGCATACATGCAAGGTGCCATGCGTCTCGACGTGATTGAAGAACCATCATAAATGGTTATCTCGATCCAGTATAAATATAGGGTCTTAGTGTTAGAAAAGTGTGTGTCAAAGTATGTACAAAAACCTATAAATTTACCAAGTACTTGTGTGAAGAAGAATCGTAAATCACAAAATGTACGTTTGTTTACACCATTGTTAGTTACTTCAAAGCAATACAAATTTATCTTTCCTCTTTTTCTTCCAGAAATATACTTCTTTATTTCTTCATTCCAAACACTCTTATTTTACTTCGTCATTTACAGTCTTAAGATTTCCTTGCTTTCAACGTTTACTTTTGTCAGTTGTTTATTGTTACAAGTCATTTACAATTTCTCTCATTTATATCAGCCTTCTTATTAATTTTCAAACTCTAATTTTACGCTTATTATTGGAGTGTTCGTTATTACCAAAACTCATTTTCAAAACAATTAGCACATGTCCTAGGATCAATCTGATCGATCCTGCGAGTAACCAAATTTAGAAATTTGGAAGATCAGCGGTTGTTTACCGATTTTCAAGGTAAACAAATTGGCACACCTGGTGGGACTAGTTCTAACGTTACGACATGTGTGTAGTTTTGGTTGTTAAGTTTTTTTTGGGAAAAGATTCGTTGTATGTTATTAAGAAGTGGTAAAATAGCCATAAACAACGAACAACGAACAGGGAGAGAATCTCATACGAGGATGGCGAATGTGAATGCGCCAGATACCCAAAACTTTCAAAATCCATCAACCAGTAACATAACGCACCCTTCTTCTTCGATAGGGGCAAACACGGCCACATCGCATGTATCCAAAGTAGTTCCCTCTATGGTGAGTTCGATGCCTACGCATTCGATCTCCCATACTGAACCAATTTTAACCTACATTGGACCTAGGGGACCTCCTCATACTCCCCCACCAATTAGAGATATTCCAAATAGGTTGTTGGCACCCCTGGTTTCT
The DNA here is from genome assembly GCF_024323335.1 of Lathyrus oleraceus. Taxonomy (NCBI): domain Eukaryota; kingdom Viridiplantae; phylum Streptophyta; class Magnoliopsida; order Fabales; family Fabaceae; genus Lathyrus; species Lathyrus oleraceus. The sequence continues at coordinate 104,566,609 of NC_066579.1, read as the reverse complement.
CAATACCATTTGGTAGTCGAGAACAGCTGTATGGAATGCCAACTTCAGTAATGGCCAATTTACATAATGTTGGTTCTACTTTTTCAGAATCAGTGGTTAACATAAATTCTCCAATACAAGGGTTTGGGGTTAACATGGGTCGAACTAACCAATATTCAGGTTTGAGACATCCAACACAACTACCTACTCTTACCAATAACTCCGCGGCAGCATGGAGGCAACAGGTGTACGAAAGCAACCATGAAATGGTTCAAATGTTGACTCGGACTTTAACCACCGTATTGAATCCTCTTATTCAAAATACAACTTAGTCGAATCAACAGATGACAACACATGTGGCACGAATGTCTGAATTCCTTGGTGTACCTCAACACCAACGACATCCTCCTAGAGATTGGGTAAGAGAAAATCAAGAGGTCACTTTTGAAGAAGACCTCACCATTAACTAGATCCCACAAAACTAAGGAGGAGTGGCAGTACCCCCTAGGATCGAACCACAAATACCCAGGGAACCAATGGCATTAAGGGTGAATAGAAACCAAAATGCTGATGATATCATAGGGCAAGTTCAACATGACGATGTGGCAGCAGATAATAATCTAGTAGCTATAGTCGAAAGAATTATGGTTCAAAATAGGGTAAATTTTAGCCTTAGAAGGCCAAATTATACGTCACCTTTGTCAAAGTATATCTTGCAGGCAGAAGCACCCCCTAGAACCAAAATCCCCAAATTCACTAAGTTTTCTGGGGATACCACTGAGTCCACTGTCGAGCACGTGGCTAGATATTTAATTGAGGCTAGAGATATGTCAAACAATAAGAGCCTTAGGATAATTTTTTTTCCAAGTTCTCTCACAAAGAATGCTTTCACACGGTTCACCACCTTGCCCCAAAGTTCGATCCACACTTGGAACCAACTGGGAAGAATGTTCCATGAACAGTTTTACATGGGGCAAACGAAGATAAGTTTGAAGGAATTGGCTAGTATTAAGCGAAAGTTCACTGAGCCAATTGATGACTATTTAAATAGGTTTCGATTACTCAAAGCTAGGTGTTTTATACAAATACCAGAGCATGAACTGGTCAAAATGGTTGTTGTGGGCCTCGACTATTCGATTAGGAAGAAATTGGATACTCAATACCTGAGGGATATGGCCCAATTGGCTGACAGGGTTCGACAGTTGGAACGTTTGAAAGAAGAAAAGGCTAGGGCAAATAAAGGTAAAAGGGTAGCCTATGTCGATTTCAGGAATGATGATGAAGGCTCCTGCGACGGACTTTCAGACTTCGACGACAATGAGATCGACCCTTCTGAACTGACACAAGGACCGCCATATGCGTGCAAAGTTTTAGCACCTTCGAATGGGAAAAGTCCTGTCGAACCAGAAAAGAGAGACAAATTTCCTAAGAAAACTTATACGTTCGACGTTACAAAATGTGACGAAATTTTTTATTTGTTAGTCAAAGATGGTCAAATGATAGTACCTCCGGGTGCTAAAGTACCCCATTTAGAGCAAAGAAAGAAAAGAGGATTTTGCAAATACCATGGTTTTCTGGATCATAAAACGTCTCAATGTTTTCTTTTTAGGGATCTTGTGCAAAATGTCATCCAGGAAGTGTAGCACCTCAAATTTGCACCTATCATTGTACATACATTCTCATATTAGGTCATAGCATTAACATGGTCCACTGCATATCATTGCATTGTCCCTTTTGCCTCAAGTGCAAGATCATCAGAAGAATTAGGTCAAACTGATCAGGAGATCAGTCAATCAATCAAGCAAGTGAAATTTTCATTGAGCCAAGGCCCTAGGTTTTGTCTAACATGTTCACATGATCTAGGGGTCCTTTTGAAGTGTTTTGGTCAAAGATTGGATGTTCAGAAGTCATCAGTCAATGCACAGTCAGTCAGAAACCCTAAAAAGTCAAACTTGGTCAACTAGGTTTGATTTTATGGTTTTGATGGATGGATTTGGTTTGAGAGAGCTTATTCATGTCCAAATAGGCCTCATATATCATGGCAAACATCATCATTGAAGAATTTGAAGCCAAATCAGAAATTTCCAAAAATAGAAACTGGACCTGTAATTTTAACTGCCAAAAATGGAAACTTCTTGATCCCAAACTTACATCATGATACAAGCTTCAAATGAATTTTTGCCCAACATGAAAGTTGAAGATCTTGTTCTCCCATTTCCAAAAAGTCCAAGAACTCTCAATTCCCATGTATGGTTGGCAAGATATGATCAATTCATTTTCAAAAATTCTTGAACTTCAAAAGGCCATATCTCTCAAACCATTTGGCCAAATTTGGTGAGGTTTTTTCCAACAAGTCACATTTGACCTCCTCTTTCCAAAAATGTAACCCTCATGCACCAAAACCTCATGGATCAAAATGGCATTTTTTCACTTACATGTTTTATTTTCAAGTAAGGGTGAAAAGTGATTTTTTGATTTAATCATTTCCAATCACTTTGGCCTTGCAAATATGTTCAGAAATGTTGTTTGTGACTTGTGGAAGGCCCAATTTTTGTGCTATAGCCACTGCACCTCACCATGTGAACCAAAGTGGTCATTTTAGCAATTTTGATTGTAAAACAAAACATGATTAGCACCTTGCTTAGCAACCTTAAACAGCAAATATATAGGTTGTTTTCTGATCATTTGCAACCCTAGCAGCTATTTTGCACACAGAAAAATCTCACTCTCTCAAATTCTCATTTTCTCTCATTTTGGAAAATCTGTCAACAAGCTTCAAGAACTCAACTGTGCCTTGCTTGCTACAACATCTATTCCCCATCTTGAGCTTATTTCCACCTTCATTTCACAACTGTAACCTCCAATTCGTGACTGTTCTCTCTAAAGCATCATCAATGGCAGATTTCGATTTGGTTTGTTTCAAGCATCACTGAGCTAAACATCTTAACCATTCATCATCTGGAGCTTAAATCTTCATCTGTTTCGAGCTTACAACATCAAACAACAACCGTTTCACTCATTGTTTCAAAATCAAGTAAGATTTCAAATCTCCAATTTCTTGAAACCATGCTATGCACTTTGTAGATATCCTTGCCCTGGTCATTATAAGCTTTGAGTTGATGAAAATGGTTGAGTATTTGTGAAGTTATGCTGTTTTAAAGTTTGATGTTGCATATTGTTTTTGCTCGATTCATGATTTGTAGTGTGTTTTAATGAAAATGGATGATGGATTATGTATGTATGATGCTTGTTGATCATGTTGGTATGTTTAATTTCAATTTCTGGAAAAAAAAATTTTGAATCGAATTGGAAGGGATGAAGATGATGCTACTGTACATGAAACCCTAAATTTGTTCATGCATTGCCCAGAATTCTGGAAACTCACGTGCTGCATGCCACTGTACATCCATGAGCCAATGAAATTATTTCCTGATCATGAACCAAACGACCGTGTTTCAATAAGTGGCACGGGTAATTACAAAACTGCCATCCAGCGTACCCTTGTCCCATTGAATATTGTTGTTTTGTCTTTTTAATTTCATTTTTGATCACCAAACTTGTAAAAATCATAACTCCACCATGCTTGATCCAATTTGAATGGGATTTTTTGCATTGTCTTCATCATGACCTCTAGTATTTTGTCATATTTTTTCCAGATTTTTTTGATGAATGGATTTTATTTGGCATTATGGTTTGTGACATGTATCAATATTTTGCACATTTTACCAAAACCTTTGTGAAATAGTCATGCTTTATCCTTTGACCTTGAAATTTTTTGTGCTTAAACTAGACACATCCATGGTGATTTTGGTATAGAGTTCATGAATTTATCATCTCTGGTCATTGAGTTATGATTTTTTGAAGTAGGGTGTGACAATTTGTGTCACACCATTGATGTGCAACTTGATGATTTTCATAGCCATGCCTCTTGACCTCAAAATGGATTGAATTTTTGCATGATTGAGCTTGTGTATGTCTAGTTTACATGTGATTTTTTGTGGATTTGTTTATGGCATTTTCCAATTGATTGAGATTTTTGTCCCCTGTTTGGTCACATGTTGACTTTTTGTGACACTTGTTCCCATTTCATTTGTGAAATCCTCATACTTTATTAGATGGACATGAAATTTGACATGTGATTACTAGACATCTTAATATTTACCATGGTTTTAGTCTCATTCATTTATCTTATACCATCCCTGATTTATGATTTTTTCAAGTTGATGCATGTTTGGTTGACTTCTTTGAGCATGTTCAAAATTGCCTTGCCTTTCTGATTTTCATTGACTGCCTTCCACTTGTCCAAATGAGATGAAATTTGACATGCTTACCTTGCTGTGGGTTTTGATTGATCATGATTTATTTGATGATTTTTGGAAATGTTTGAGATTGGTTTTGATGCAAGTCTTGCTGTTGACTTCTATGAGCTTCTAAATGCCATGCTTTGACCTAACTTGTTCATGAAATGATGATGATGATTGATATGAATGTGAAACCAATTGGGTTTGTTTCTTGATTGTTTAAACATGATTTTGGACACTTGCCATTTGCTGTTTTGACTTTCTCATTCTCTTTTGACCCTAGGCTTGCCCTAGTGGTCCTGTTACTCACCTTTGAGCTCATGTTTTCAGGTTGACCAACAAATGACCAATGAGACCAATTCTTTTTTGACTGAGCTTGCTTGAATATCATTGATTAACTTGTTTGTTTTGTAGGTTGCTTGGCTCACATGCCTTGAGCTTTGTGCATTACACACTTAGCTTGCTTATGATTGACTATTGATCTGTTTCCTTTTGCTTTAATTTTGAAGTTGTATACTAATGTCTGCTTGACTATTTCAGGTGCTTTTAGTTGCTCAGTTCCTTGTGAACTTTTGCTTTGCTTTGCTTATTAAGCAATTTGCATTGAGGTATACTTCTAATCTTCATGTAGTCTGGAAGACCTGGCCTGTTACTTGGCCAGGCAACTGTCTGAAGTCCTCCTTAAGAGGCAATGTTTGTGACTGTTTATATTTGTCCTTGTATAGAGTCAAAGACCTCCTAAGTGAAGAGGCAATTGGCAGAACCCAAGGGATATGCAATCTATCCCCTGCTATTCTGTGTGTCATCTGCTTTGCTCACACCACTGTGTTGATGCATTGCAGATACAAACCCAAGATCTTGTACAATTGTACAGTTGAGTCAGTTTCAAATGTGTAGAAGGGTTCCCACCTTCTGAACCCACACATTCTTGTCTTAAGCTCTCCCAGGCCAGGGATAAGAGCTGTGAAGTCTTATCTTCACTCACCTTTCATCTGCTTCACCTTAGCCCCTCAATGGCAAGGTTAAGAGCTAACACTACCCAGTTCCAGTGGTTTGTTTGTTGAGGTTGATATGACCCCTCGACTAAAACCTAACCATGTTTGAGCCCCTTGTTGGTGTGTTTATTTCATGCTGTATATGTTTGTGTGGTGTGATTGTATCCCCTAGGTTTGCTAGACTCCGCGTAGTCTCGTTTGCATGTCAATTAAGGTAGCACGGTTCCTTCGTATAGGACTTCCTTTCTTGCTTGAGCTTTCCTAAAACACAAACAAACATTATCCCATCTTAAGGATACGTTAACTCCTTCTACTACAGGTGAGTAAGTCTCCAAAGGTCGAGCATCAGGTAGATTGCGCAGTGACGTTATCCACTTAAAAAACACAAACCAACGGGAATAGTTTAGCCGAACTACGGCAACTCTGATTCTCATGTCCAGATGAGATACGTAGGCACGAGATGCGATGTCTTGTCGAGTTTGACTAACAACTAACACTAATTCTCTTCTCTCGTCCTCGTTGCGATTGAGACCTCCCCTTTCTCTTGCCCTAGTTGCAATCGAGACCCTTGCTTCCTGTGCAAGTTAGGTTAGGTGTGGCTTGCTTCCTGTGCAAGTCATGTTTAGGATAGGCTTGCTTCCTGTGCAAGTTAGCTAGAAACCTTAACTTAGGGACGACTTTGCATGACAACATCTAGGCTCGAGTCGTAGTCTCCCTAGTGTTGTGTCTCCCTCTGTTATCTGGTTAGGCTAGTCCTTTTTCCCTGCGTAGGGGAACTACGTCGCCCTGATCCTCATACCAGATGAGGTACGTAGGCAGGAGATGAGCTGATCTCTCCGGGCGCCTTTTTTCTTTTTCCGCCTTTTTTCTTTTTCAACCCTTCGTGTTTTAACCACCCTTGTGTCTGCTTTTGGTTCGGATGCTGATATAAGTCCAGTGATTGGCATTCAGGCTCCGCGTTTGCCTTTGCCTGTGTTTGTTTATGTGCGTGTCAGCCGAGCTACGAATGCTCTGATTCTCCTTCGTCCAAGGAGATACGTATGCATAGGATGCGATATCCTAGCGAGCATGTGTCGTTTCCCCGGTCCGAACTACTTAGACTCTGATGTCTATGCTTGATAGACTAAGTAGGCCCAGGATGCGATATCCTGCCGAGTCAGTTTCAGTCTTGTTTTCTTGTGTCTCTTTCAGCCAGTGTGTGTGTGTTTGAGCAGTGTTATAGCAACCATTTTCCTTCCTTTTGTGCGTGGATCCCGTCGAGTACGACGGATGCGTAGGGGTGCTAATACCTTCCCTTCGTATAACCGACTCCCGATCCCATTCTCTTTGGTCGCGAGACCATGTCTTTTTCCAGGTTTACTCTGAGCGTTTCCTTTCCCTCTTTTGGGATAAATAACGCATGGTGGCGGCTCTGTTGTTCTTGTTTTCCCGCCGGTTTTTCGCGTAATGCGACAGCTGGCGACTCTGCTGGGGAGAAAGAAGTTGACCTGTGCTGGTCCATCTTCCCTAAGCGAGTCTCTCCTAGCGCTCTCTAGGTTAGGGCTTTGGTTGCTATTTGCTGTTATTTATTGCATGCATGATCATTATGTTGTATATATGTGCATATCTATTTGCATGCATCATACTATCATTTTGCTGTCTTCTGTACAGGTGGTTCTCTCTGTTGGGGTGGGTGTTCTGAGTGAGGCCCAATACCCAGGCCTGAGTATACACCTAGGATTAGAGTGGTCTCATGTTTCTTCACATGTTGTACGATATGATGAGGAGACATGTCACCACAGCCGGACGAGGTTCATTTGAGAGAGTCCTTCCGGGTGGAGTTATTCCGCTTAGGTCGGATTATCTCTTATGAGCTGTTGACTTCGGTGACCGTTCTTTCCCGGATCTTTGGTTTAGACGATCTTAAGAGAGCTACAACGGCACACCCGAGAGGGCAAACCCGTTGAGTATCTTTGCCCGATTGTTGACACCCTTGTCCGCCTTAGGATGACCTTGTTAGCATTCACCTGTGAGGGGAGGGTTTGATCTCTACAGATACGGTTTCTGCCAGTGATGCTGTGATGGTGACTTTGGTTCAGCCGAATTTATGGACATTTATTTCTGGGACGTCGGAGTTCTGTCCGTGGTTTATCAATGGGTTCCGTTTATTTCGGATCCCCGGGTTGAATTTGAAAATACCTGTTCAGAGGATCTGACTGTCATCCGTTCAGTGGATGTTCCTGTGATGATAGTGATGTAATCTCCAGTTCCGTTTATTTCGGAACTCCCCAAGTCGGATTTATGGTGACTCAGTTGACTGTGACTGGTTCAGAGATTGGGTCTTCAGATGACTTGGTGGCACAGTAACCTGCATTCATGCATTTGCGTCATATCATTTTGCATTCATCTGCATTCAACTCATGTCTGTCCATACTCAGGGTCCATTTTTTAATTGAGGCTCAGGTTGAGAGACATCCAGATGTCAGAATGTTGTTGATAAAATTTTATTTGTCTCGATGAAACCGGAATCAAAGGACAGAATTTTCCTGGTACGGACATACATTGCATGCGTGAGTCATACTAACCCATTTGCTGTTTTGTAGGTGTCAACCGGTGCGCATAGCTCTTCCATTGAGACATACAGTCAGACTCAACAAATTCAAGCTGATGGATCTTCCCAACGCCGACATCCTTGAACTGAAAGAGAAGATGGGAGAGCTGATCAATGTCATGCAAGAGTTCGCCTTGGGGCAGAAAGCAATTGCCGAGAAGGTGGGGAGGATTGAAGACTGGCTGAGGAAGGGGGAAACACAAGGAAATGCTTTGTTGTCTGGACCGAAGAAACCCTTTAGTGACGACCAGCGCAAGGATGAGGGTGAATCAAGTGTTGTGTATGCCCAGAGAGGACACGGTAGGGGTCGTTACTACCAGCACACTGCTGCAGTAACCATCCCTGCTGGTAATCAGTCAATCCGACAGCAACCTCAGCCAACTCCCCAGAAAGCACAGGGAGCTGGGAACCAAGTGAGAGGAAAGGGGGTCGATCGCCATTTTGACAAGCCACCCATGCCATATGCTGCTCTGTTTAAAAGGTTGATGGATCTTGGGTTGGTTCGGCCAAGGATGTTAGCTCCATTGAGATCAGATCAGAGGCCACCCGACTATGATGAGAACGCCAAGTGTGAATTCCATTCTGGTGCGCCTGGGCATAACCTTGAGGGGTGTAGAGCCTTTAAGCATACTGTCCAAGACCTGGTGGATTCCAAGGCCCTCAATTTTACACTATCACTGAATGTTAATGCCGATCCCGTGCCGGTGCAGGGTCAGGTGATGGGGGGTGTGATCGCTGAAAATTCAGATCGCGTCTGTGCGGTGGGGGAAGAGACTGACAGTGACTGTGAACTGGAGTCATGGATAAAATCGTGCGCGGCAGGGAACTGGAAGGCTTAAAAAGATCAGCACTGTCACTCATCCTGAAGAGTAGTACTTTCTTGTTTTCAGTTTTATTTGCATGAAAGCCATACGTGTTGCCCGACACGTAATGGTCCATTGTAAGGGCCACCTCATGTTTCATTTTGCAACATTTCTGCATCATTAATAAATGGATGTTTTTCAATCAAAAAAAAGCGGTGTTCCCTGTTTTTCATTTATTTTTGCAGTTTTAAAACCAAATAAAAATGGTAATGTTTATTTTCATTTTTCCCTTTTGATTTGTCTCGTTCCAACTTCGACAAGTAATTCTCCGGATCTCATTGATAACAATTTGGTTACACCTCGTATGGCTTCGACAATCCGATCTATCATGCCGAAGAAGAAGGCGAAGAAGATTGTGATCTGCTGGAATTAGCCAAGTCGTTGAAACAAGAGGAGAAGGTGATTCAACCACACGAGGAGCGAGTCAAGATTGTCATCCCAAGTGCCGCCGAGATCAGAAGGGAAATGAAAGTTGAGGCCGCTTCAGAGACAAGCCAGGAACAGGATGGTATATGTGCGCCTGGTTGTATCTAGATACACCAAGGTAGGATACCAATGTTGTGGAGGCACGAGCTACCATGGAGAGAAGACTGTCCTCCAGTGAAGCGGAAGCCGGTACTAAAAGATGAGAATGTGTGTGGACTGCTGAGACGTGAATAGAGCTAGTTCGAGAGATGAATTCCCGGTACGTCACAACGAGGTATTGGTTGATTATAATGCTCAGTTTATCTTCATGGATGGCTTCTTGGCCGAGACCAGATTGAATTGTCGCCAGATGATATGAAGTAAACCAGGTCCACCACACAAGGGGCACCTTCTTGTTCTAAGGTGACGCCGTTCAGTCACAAGAGGCCGGTGCCACGTATCAGAGGTCTACGGTGACTTTGTTTCATGATATGATTCATCATGAAAGCGAATACCATATTGAGGACATGATGACAAAGTCCCAAGCAGAAGAGGGGCATCCGGTGGATCAAGTTGTTTGACAAGTAGAGATAACTCATACTGTTGAGTTCGAATTAGCGCACTTATGGAGTGCTGTCCAGCAAGCTGCTGAGGCATGTTGCGAATGAAAGAGGAATCGAGGTCGATCCTGCAAAAAAAAAAAAAAAAAAAAAGTAGCAGGAACCTCTGAAGAAACGACTGTTAATCTGGTACTCGGCAGCCCTCGAGAGGTCTATGAGGTGCGTACTAAGTCAGCATGCTAGTCTTGTCGAAAAGAGTATGCAATTTACCTAAGCAAAAAGTTTATCGACTGTGAAACAATACACTCACTGTTCGAAAAAACTTGATGTACTTTGGCATAGGCTGCTCGCCGACTGAGACAGTATGCTGATTCATACCACTTCGTGGATATCCAAAATGGATTTGGTTAGGTATGTGTTTGAAAAGCTAGTAGCAATCCATGGAAGGTTTTCAACCAAGGAAGTTTGAGGTCCCTGATGAGGACATCTCGAGGTACTCAAATCGAAAGATTGAGAGTGACCGATCCCGGAGGAGGGGCCTGGCCCTGAATCCGAACGGATTCCGATGTATGATGGGGAATTTAAAGTGAATGAGGTAGTGCTTCCCGAATCACAGTTGGTTGCACCAACAATGGTGGCTGAACATAAAGTCTGTATCCTGGATATCGAACCTTGGGATGTGCATCTACTTGGGGCAGTGACTTCCTCACAGATATATGAGAAATCAGAGAAGACTGAATGGATAAGGACTCAGAATGACATGTTGAGTCCAACTGAGGAAAGAGGGCTGACAGTTACTTGTCATGGGGCGTTGTACCCAGTGAATGAAGCGTATTGTTGACTGAGAAGTGTGACCTCGAGCGTACCACGTGGAAGAATTGGTTGAAAAGGATCCTTCCTCCTCAAGACGATCGTGGGGCAAATGGATACGCAGTTATGTGTGTCCGTTCGTGGTCAAAAAGGTCTCCTCTGATAGAGCCTTGTTTTTGATGACCATGGAGGATGACGGTTTTCCATCCCCTGTGAGTGCGGACGCAGTTAGAAAATACTTCGTGAAGGAGACCCGCTGGACGAAAAGAATAAAGAGTCCAGGCAAAAATGGGCATCCCGGCGAACCAAGAAAAAAGAGAAAAAGGTTCGGGCAAAAGTTAGGGATAATAAAAGAAAAGAACTGTACACCCGGCAAGTTGAAAACCCGCGAGGGCGACTTGGGCAAAAAAGGGCATCCCGGTGGACTAAAACCCGAAAGGGAGGTCCAGGCAAAAGAGGGAATGAAACGAACAACTGCGTCCAGCATGATCGTTTGTGCTCATGATGACTTGGATAATCTCCGACAGAGACCGATCGGAAGCGTCTCGTTCAGAAGACAGAAAGTGCGGAAAGTCTTGAGGACATATGAGGTGTAACCGAGTTGGAACCCGATGAGATCACGGTTCCGCATTGCCAATAGGATAGATTTTTTCCTTTGTGCGCAATCACCTCTTTCCAGGGTTTGCTTCTTGTGTGTTGCTCAATTCTGAGCCATCTTTTTGTTTCAGTCAATAAAGTTTGTGTTCAGTCAAATAGTTTTGTTTTTGTTTTCATTACCGCTTTGAATACGAAAACATCCATTTATTTTGATAAGAATATTTGCATTTTGAAACATAGAGGTCCCTTCCGATGCATGCTTATAAGATTGAAATATGGAAATCTTATCCGGAAGTTTGAGTGACCTATGCGTTGAAATGTTGAAACGTCTGGGGCACGCCTGGGGCACGCTTTTATCTATTGATCTCTTGTGCAGGTACTGTTAGATATTTTCGTTCACTTACCGGTGGTACTGTGAACCCCTGTTGACAAAAATCCCGGCAGAGCCTGATCAGGGGCAAGGGATAGTTGAACGGTGAAAAGACAGCGAAGGATTACGACGACGGTCCTGGAAAGTTAATCAAGAAGACTCTTCAAAGTCTGATGATTGGAAAGTTTGTATGAATACCAGGAGTTCGATCCCCGTGGAGTACGGACGAGATTGGGAACACAAGATGATGGAGCAGAAAAGTCCAGAAGCGTCTGGGAGTTCGTAAAAGAGGAAAGCCGACACTATGGGTGGACGATGAATGCCGCTGTTCGGCGACTCGACAGGTGTTCCGTGTCTAATAAGCTGTATTTCCCCAGTAGGTGTGAGAGCGTTACCTCCATAACAGATTCGAGATCAGTGTCTCCTCAGCAAGCCTGAAGGTTGCCGTATCCCCAGCGGAGTTGTGATTGTTTTCCAAGTCTGAAGCTGTCTTCCCAGCAGAGGTTGTGTTGACAGTTTTTCCCCAGCAAAGGTTTGTCTTTCCCCAGCAGGATAGAAGTTGACATGGTTATAGATCCCCAGCACAGTTCCTGGAGTTCCCCGGTGTGGTCTCTGGAGGAGACGTGTGTTTATGCATTCATCATTTAGATAAGCATAGCATATTGCATCATTAGTGCATAGCATTTCCATGATCATGGGGCATTGTGTAAAACAGAAAAAAACTCATGCATCAACATTGCAAACATATCCATTAGCCCTAGGCCGTGGTGACCAGTCGAGTTTGGGTTGTTGGAAAGAGTTTAGCATCGCGCCATTGGATCGGTTTCAGAATTGGGTTCATCAGCATGGTTGAGAGGTTGGTGTTTTCCCAACAAGTGATTCCTCAGTCGAGTGGGTATCCCCAGCAGTGTTACTCCCCAATTGTTAGCGTCTTGCCAGCTTGGGTCTTTTCCCTTAGCAGAAGTGGGTGTGTCTGATCTCTCCATGTAGAGCCAACCCCTTAAGCAGAAAGTGTCTATCCTTTCCTGCCATTTCCCCACTGAGATACATCCTCGTGGATGACGGTTGTTTCCGTTCCCTCCCAACACACATTGGGATGGGTTTTCCCTATTGAGTTCTTTCCTCATTAGGATGAGTCTTGTTTCAGTCTGCCTTTTTGGATCGATCCTAAACTGGCTCCCCGTCGACTGTTTCTTGTGCTTCCCTGGGGCATAAATGAATAGTTGCTCACTAACCGGCACTCATTCATCTTATCCTCAGCGGAATTTGTGGGCCTCTACCTACAAACCGGTAGTTGTAAGTCATATCGTCGTGGTTTTCTACCTACAAGCTAGTAGTTGTAAAATCCCACTTTCACCCCCTAGCAGAGGTAACCTTTGTGGTTCATTCTGTTTATTGGCTTCTACCTACAAACCGGTAGTTGTAAGTCCTATCTTTGTGGTTTTCTACCTACAAGCTGGTAGTTGTAAAATCCCACGTTCTCCCCTTGGTGGAGTTAACCCTTTGTGCTCATCCTATCGATGACTGGTTACTTTTCCGTGGTTTTCTGCCTACAAACCGGTAGATGTAATCCCCTCTTTGCGGTATTGATATTCTTTCCCCTTTGGATACTTGCTTTGATCAAGCAGTATTGTCCCCATTGGGTCTGCCCTTTCTTTTTGGATACTTGCTCCGAGTTAGCAACTTTATCCTCTTTTGATTGGTCATCTTTGCATACCTAGTCCTGGTACCGATGCCTTTCTTGTCGGTCGATTATTCATTTAACAACCTACAACCCGGTTATGGATAATCTTCCATGCGAGTGTATTATCTACGTTTTGACGGCTATAGATAATATATCTCATGCACTCTTTGGTCAATCTTTCGATTGTTATCTCCAGCAGAGTAAGATTCGTATTCCTTGTGGAATCGAATGTTCATCCTTTAACAAGTTTGCTTTCGCTCTCTTCAGGATGTTTTCGGTCGTTTATCCATTTAACAACCTACAACCCGGTTATGGATAATCTTCCATGCGAGTGTATTATCTACGTTTTGACGGCTATAGATAATATGTCTCATGAATTTTCCGGTATTCAGACCGAAGAAGTTTCCGACGATCAGGTCGATGTACTTAAGTTTTTTCCGGTATTCAGACCGAAGAAGTTTCCGACGATCAGGTCGATGTACTTATGGCATTCAGGCCAATTTTCCGGTATTCAGACCGAAGTGGCGTTCAGGCCAATTTTTCGGTATTCAGACCGAAGAAGTTACCGACGATCAGGTCGATGTACTTATGGCATTCAGGCCAATTTTCCGGTATTCAGACCGAAGTGGCGTTCAGGCCAATTTTCCGGTATTCAGACCGAAGAAGTTTCCGACGATCAGGTCGATGTACTTATGGCACTCAGGCCAATTTTCCGGTATTCAGACCGAAGAAGTTTCCGACGATCAGGTCGATGTACTTATGGCACTCAGGCCAATTTTCCGGTATTCAGACCGAAGTGGCGTTCAGGCCAATTTCCGATTTTCAGATCGAAGAAGTATTCCTCCTCTCCGTTGGTGTCGATAAACGTCGAGTTTTTCCCAATCATCCGTTGATGATTTGGTTGTGTTCACTCTCCCCAGTAGAGTTTCCTCCTCTCCGTTGGTGTCGATAAACGTCGAGTTTTTCCTAGTCATCCGATGATGTCTAGTTGTACCCCTCTCCATGCAGAGTTACCTCTCCGTTGGTTTCGATAAACGTCGAGTTTTTCCCGATCATCCGTTGATGATTTGGTTGTGTCCTTCTTCCCTAGTGAAGTATTCCTCCTCTCCGTTGGTGTCGATAAACGTCGAGTTTTTCCCGATCATCCGTTGATGATTTGGTTGTGTCCTTCTTCCCTAGTGAAGTATTTCTCCTTCTCCGTTGGTGTCGATAAACGTTGAGTCTCCCTTTCGTCCTATGACGTCTGGTTGAGTTTTCTCCTTCTCCGTTGGTGTCGATAAACGTTGAGTCTCCCTTTCGTCCTATGACGTCTGGCTGAGTTTTCTCCTTCTCCGTTGGTGTCGATAAACGTTGAGTCTCCCTTTCGTCCTATGACGTCTGGCTGAGTTTTCTCCTTCTCCGTTGGTGTCGATAAACGTTGAGTCTCCCTTTCGTCCTATGACGTCTGGTTGAGTTTTCTCCTTCTCCGTTGGTGTCGATAAACGTTGAGTCTCCCTTTCGTCCTATGACGTCTGGCTGAGTTTTCTCCTCTCCGTTGGTGTCGATAAACGTCGAGTTTTTCCTATTCGTCCTATGACGTCTAGTTGTACCTGTCCCCATGTGGATTTACCTCTCCGTTGGTCTTGGTAAACGTTGAGTTTTTCCCATTTCGTCCGTTGACGTATGGTTGTATCTCTTCCAGTCATTCATTAATGTCTGGTTACCTCTCCGTTGGTCTTGGTAAACGTTGAGTTTTTCCTAGTTGTCCGTTGGCATCTAGTTGTGATTTCTTTTTCCATTCATCGTCGTTGCGATGTCTGGATGTGGCCGTACCCTTTGAAAACAAAAAACCAAAAAATATACCCAGTAATAAAGATCAAATCCCAGTGGACGTTTCCATTATTGGATCCCTGTATTGTGCAAATTCTACGGTTCTTTGGTATTCAATCCCTGTTTACCCTGAAAGTCTGACAGCCATTGCTATCATCCGTTCGGGTTCCCAGCTGATTGAATAGGGGCAGCTGTAGCACCTCAAATTTGCACCTATCATTGTACATACATTCTCATATTAGGTCATAGCATTAACATGGTCCACTGCATAGCATTGCATTGTCCCTTTTGCCTCAAGTGCAAGATCATCAGAAGAATTAGGTCAAACTGATCAGGAGATCAGTCAATCAATCAAGCAAGTGAAATTTTCATTGAGCCAAGGCCCTAGGTTTGGTCTAACATGTTCACATGACCTAGGGGTCCTTTTGAAGTGTTTTGGTCAAAGATTGGATGTTCAGAAGTCATCAATCAATGCACAGTCAGTCAAAAACCCTAAAAAGTCAAACTTGGTCAACTGGGTTTGATTTTATGGTTTTGATGGATGGATTTGGTTTGAGAGAGCTTATTCATGTCCAAATAGGCCTCATATATCATGGCAATCATCATCATTGAAGAATTTGAAGCCAAATCAGAAATTTCCAAAAATAGAAACTGGACCTGTAATTTTAACTGCCAAAAATGGAAACTTCTTGATCCCAAACTTACATCATGATACAAGCTTCAAATGAATTTTTGCCCAACATGAAAGTTGAAGATCTTGTTCTCCCATTTCCAAAAAGTCCAAGAACTCTCAATTCCCATGTATGGTTGGCAAGATATGATCAATTCATTTTCAAAAATTCTTGAACTTCAAAAGGCCATATCTCTCAAACCATTTGGCCAAATTTGGTGAGGTTTTTTCCAACAAGTCACATTTGACCTCCTCTTTCCAAAAATGTAACCCTCATGCACCAAAACCTCATGGATCAAAATGGCATTTTTTCACTTACATGTTTTATTTTCAAGTAAGGGTGAAAAGTGATTTTTTGATTTAATCATTTCCAATCACTTTGGCCTTGCAAATATGTTCAGAAATGTTGTTTGTGACTTGTGGAAGGCCCAATTTTCGTGCTATAGCCACTGCACCTCACCATGTGAACCAAAGTGGTCATTTTAGCAATTTTGATTGTAAAACAAAACATGATTAGCACCTTGCTTAGCAACCTTAAACAGCAAATATATAGGTTGTTTTCTGATCATTTGCAACCCTAGCAGCTATTTTGCACACAGAAAAATCTCACTCTCTCAAATTCTCATTTTCTCTCATTTTGGAAAATCTGTCAACAAGCTTCAAGAACTCAACTGTGCCTTGCTTGCTACAACATCTATTCCCCATCTTGAGCTTATTTCCACCTTCATTTCACAACTGTAACCTCCAATTCGTGACTGTTCTCTCTAAAGCATCATCAATGGCAGATTTCGATTTGGTTTGTTTCAAGCATCACTGAGCTAAACATCTTAACCATTCATCATCTGGAGCTTAAATCTTCATCTGTTTCGAGCTTACAACATCAAACAACAACCGTTTCACTCATTGTTTCAAAATCAAGTAAGATTTCAAATCTCCAATTTCTTGAAACCATGCTATGCACTTTGTAGATATCCTTGCCCTGGTCATTATAAGCTTTGAGTTGATGAAAATGGTTGAGTATTTGTGAAGTTATGCTGTTTTAAAGTTTGATGTTGCATATTGTTTTTGCTCGATTCATGATTTGTAGTGTGTTTTAATGAAAATGGATGATGGATTATGTATGTATGATGCTTGCTGATCATGTTGGTATGTTTAATTTCAATTTCTGGAAAAAAAAATTTTGAATCGAATTGGAAGGGATGAAGATGATGCTACTGTACATGAAACCCTAAATTTGTTCATGCATTGCCCAGAATTCTGGAAACTCACGTGCTGCATGCCACTGTACATCCATGAGCCAATGAAATTATTTCCTGATCATGAACCAAACGACCGTGTTTCAATAAGTGGCACGGGTAATTACAAAACTGCCATCCAGCGTACCCTTGTCCCATTGAATATTGTTGTTTTGTCTTTTTAATTTCATTTTTGATCACCAAACTTGTAAAAATCATAACTCCACCATGCTTGATCCAATTTGAATGGGATTTTTTGCATTGTCTTTATCATGACCTCTAGTATTTTGTCATATTTTTTCCAGATTTTTTTTGATGAATGGATTTTATTTGGCATTATGGTTTGTGACATGTATCAATATTTTGCACATTTTACCAAAACCTTTGTGAAATAGTCATGCTTTATCCTTTGACCTTGAAATTTTTTGTGCTTAAACTAGACACATCCATGGTGATTTTGGTATAGAGTTCATGAATTTATCATCTCTGGTCATTGAGTTATGATTTTTTGAAGTAGGGTGTGACAATTTGTGTCACACCATTGATGTGCAACTTGATGATTTTCATAGCCATGCCTCTTGACCTCAAAATGGATTGAATTTTTGCATGATTGAGCTTGTGTATGTCTAGTTTACATGTGATTTTTTGTGGATTTGTTTATGGCATTTTCCAATTGATTGAGATTTTTGTCCCCTGTTTGGTCACATGTTGACTTTTTGTGACACTTGTTCCCATTTCATTTGTGAAATCCTCATACTTTATTAGATGGACATGAAATTTGACATGTGATTACTAGACATCTTAATATTTACCATGGTTTTAGTCTCATTCATTTATCTTATACCATCCCTGATTTATGATTTTTTCAAGTTGGTGCATGTTTGGTTGACTTCTTTGAGCATGTTCAAAATTGCCTTGCCTTTCTGATTTTCATTGACTGCCTTCCACTTGTCCAAATGAGATGAAATTTGACATGCTTACCTTGCTGTGGGTTTTGATTGATCATGATTTATTTGATGATTTTTGGAAATGTTTGAGATTGGTTTTGATGCAAGTCTTGCTGTTGACTTCTATGAGCTTCTAAATGCCATGCTTTGACCTAACTTGTTCATGAAATGATGATGATGATTGATATGAATGTGAAACCAATTGGGTTTGTTTCTTGATTGTTTAAACATGATTTTGGACACTTGCCATTTGCTGTTTTGACTTTCTCATTCTCTTTTGACCCTAGGCTTGCCCTAGTGGTCCTGTTACTCACCTTTGAGCTCATGTTTTCAGGTTGACCAACAAATGACCAATGAGACCAATTCTTTTTTGACTGAGCTTGCTTGAATATCATTGATTAACTTGTTTGTTTTGTAGGTTGCTTGGCTCACATGCCTTGAGCTTTGTGCATTACACACTTAGCTTGCTTATGATTGACTGTTGATCTGTTTCCTTTTGCTTTAATTTTGAAGTTGTATACTAATGTCTGCTTGACTATTTCAGGTGCTTTTAGTTGCTCAGTTCCTTGTGAACTTTTGCTTTGCTTTGCTTATTAAGCAATTTGCATTGAGGTATACTTCTAATCTTCATGTAGTCTGGAAGACCTGGCCTGTTACTTGGCCAGGCAACTGTCTGAAGTCCTCCTTAAGAGGCAATGTTTGTGACTGTTTACATTTGTCCTTGTATAGAGTCAAAGACCTCCTAAGTGAAGAGGCAATTGGCAGAACCCAAGGGATATGCAATCTATCCCCTGCTATTCTGTGTGTCATCTGCTTTGCTCACACCACTGTGTTGATGCATTGCAGATACAAACCCAAGATCTTGTACAATTGTACAGTTGAGTCAGTTTCAAATGTGTAGAAGGGTTCCCACCTTCTGAACCCACACATTCTTGTCTTAAGCTCTCCCAGGCCAGGGATAAGAGCTGTGAAGTCTTATCTTCACTCACCTTTCATCTGCTTCACCTTAGCCCCTCAATGGCAAGGTTAAGAGCTAACACTACCCAGTTCCAGTGGTTTGTTTGTTGAGGTTGATATGACCCCTCGACTAAAACCTAACCATGTTTGAGCCCCTTGTTGGTGTGTTTATTTCATGCTTTATATGTTTGTGTGGTGTGATTGTATCCCCTAGGTTTGCTAGACTCCGCGTAGTCTCGTTTGCATGTCAATTAAGGTAGCACGGTTCCTTCGTATAGGACTTCCTTTCTTGCTTGAGCTTTCCTAAAACACAAACAAACATTATCCCATCTTAAGGATACGTTAACTCCTTCTACTACAGGTGAGTAAGTCTCCAAAGGTCGAGCATCAGGTAGATTGCGCAGTGACGTTATCCACTTAAAAAACACAAACCAACGGGAATAGTTTAGCCGAACTACGGCAACTCTGATTCTCATGTCCAGATGAGATACGTAGGCACGAGATGCGATGTCTTGTCGAGTTTGACTAACAACTAACACTAATTCTCTTCTCTCGTCCTCGTTGCGATTGAGACCTCCCCTTTCTCTTGCCCTAGTTGCAATCGAGACCCTTGCTTCCTGTGCAAGTTAGGTTAGGTGTGGCTTGCTTCCTGTGCAAGTCATGTTTAGGATAGGCTTGCTTCCTGTGCAAGTTAGCTAGAAACCTTAACTTAGGGACGACTTTGCATGACAACATCTAGGCTCGAGTCGTAGTCTCCCTAGTGTTGTGTCTCCCTCTGTTATCTGGTTAGGCTAGTCCTTTTTCCCTGCGTAGGGGAACTACGTCGCCCTGATCCTCATACCAGATGAGGTACGTAGGCAGGAGATGAGCTGATCTCTCCGGGCGCCTTTTTTCTTTTTCCGCCTTTTTTCTTTTTCAACCCTTCGTGTTTTAACCACCCTTGCGTGTGCTTTTGGTTCGGATGCTGATATAAGTCCAGTGATTGGCATTCAGGCTCCGCGTTTGCCTTTGCCTGTGTTTGTTTGTGTGCGTGTCAGCCGAGCTACGAATGCTCTGATTCTCCTTCGTCCAAGGAGATACGTATGCATAGGATGCGATATCCTAGCGAGCATGTGTCGTTTCCCCGGTCCGAACTACTTAGACTCTGATGTCTATGCTTGATAGACTAAGTAGGCCCAGGATGCGATATCCTGCCGAGTCAGTTTCAGTCTTGTTTTCTTGTGTCTCTTTCAGCCAGTGTGTGTGTGTTTGAGCAGTGTTATAGCAACCATTTTCCTTCCTTTTGTGCGTGGATCCCGTCGAGTACGACGGATGCGTAGGGGTGCTAATACCTTCCCTTCGCATAACCGACTCCCGATCCCATTCTCTTTGGTCGCGAGACCATGTCTTTTTCCAGGTTTACTCTGAGCGTTTCCTTTCCCTCTTTTGGGATAAATAACGCACGGTGGCGGCTCTGTTGTTCTTGTTTTCCCGCCGGTTTTTCGCGTAATGCGACAGGAAGGAAGACTCAAGTTTGGAGACAAAACACGGAGCCAGATGAAAATCGACTCCAATCCGCTACAAGTAGTTGAGGCCCATTATACTGAACCAGAAAAAGTGAACCTTATCGAAGTCGCTGAAGATTTTAACATGACTGAAGTCACTGAGGACTTCGTCAATGGACCTGTTATGGAGAAGGTTCATGAATACTTCGAGCAAATGCCTTTTGATGATTTCGCTCAAAAGGCTGTAGAAGATATCACCAACAAAAATGTAGATGCCTCCAACGCTGAGGACGCTGAGAGTTCAAAGCTAATGATGATCACCAAAGAAACCGTTGATGGTTTCGTCCAGATGGACAAGGCTACCGAGGGCCTTCAAATACAATTCCAAAGGTTAAATATCACTGAAGATATCCATATGAAGGTCAATATGGTCGAGGTATCTCAAGACCTCTATGGAGGTCAACCATGAATGTCGACATGATGAGTATAACAAAGTCGCCTTCCCTCAAGAGGAAGAAACGCTGTATGACTTCCTCCGAAGGTGTCAGAAAAAAAAGTCGGAAGTCATGTTGTGCCCTAGGTGCAATGTTGTATTCGACAAGAAGGAAACTCAAAATCTTGAAGGGGTTAGGAGAGTAAATCACTGAGATGGTCATAAAGCCATCCAAAATCATCAAGTTGGTAAGCCAAGAAGGGCTTTCGATCCCAGGAGATATCTTGATCCAAGACGGCCCATGGTGAAACTCGGTGAAGCCAAGCAAGCAGGGCCAGATATCAAACACATTTCCTTCAAGCCTAGTGTCGAAGGGTAAAATGGAAAGTCAGTCAAGCAAACTGATGGAAGGAAACACGGTCATGGAAAATGGCAGAACTTCGAGGTCGAGAGAGGTTCGTCGGTGGCTTACCGCAAGGAATTTCGGGCTGACAAAAGGACCTCACATGTCTCTGAGAACTATAAGGGAAAAACCCTATAACCAGATCTCAATGGAGGAGAGAACAAAGAAGGAGAAAAGCCCAGAGAGAAGCTAGTGAGAGATACCAAGTTGAGTTGAGTACCAATGTGACTGCAAAGAAAAGGGAAGACTCAAGCTTCATCAAAAGAAAGCTCAATACTCCAGTCAAAACGGCCAGTGAAAAATACAATCAAGTGGCCGCTGAAGATGAAATGCTGACTGACAACTTTGACTCAGGGCCGGAAGCCTCCCTATACATCTTAATCGGGGTGGCATCCGTGATGCCAAGGGAATTTGATCAGATTAGTGAAGTCGAAGACACCGACAGTATCACAAAGAAAGAGAGAGAGAGAGAGAGAGAGAGAGAGAGAGAGAGAGAGAGAGAGAGAGAGAGAGATGGTTGCTCACAAGCCAGTGTGTTACTATATGATGAATAACGACTGTATTGAAGAACAAAATGCCTTCTTCGAGATGCCAAGTGAAGCCATGAAGAGCCACCTTAAACCTCTCTTCATCACTGGAAAAGTCGAAGACGTCCCCATTAATAAAATATTGGTGGATTATGGAGCGACTGTGAATTTAATGCCTCACCGCATGCTGAAAAAATTGGCAAATATGATACTAATGTCAAACCTCATAATATGGTGCTAACCAACTATGAAGGTAAAGTGGGTTCCACTATGGGAGTCATCCAAGTCGAATTAACTGTTGGGACAGTCACAAGATCCACAATGTTTATGATTATGGAAACAAATGCTAACTACAATATGTTGCTTGGAAGAGAGTGGATACATGGGGTCGGAGTTGTCCCATCTTCAATGCACCAGAGGATAATAATTTGACGCCCAAATGGCATCGTCGAAAACATAGAGGCATATCAGGGGTACTTTAAAACCCTATCAATCATGTCAACAGACGCCAATTTGACAAGCATTTGGCCACCATAGCTCCCTGTGATTCGACTGAGTTTGCATTTACCCCTGATGACAACGCTTATTGTTCCCTGTCATTGCACCCTCACTATGGTTTTTTCGTTGGGACAGAGAGATAGTAGGAGAAGACGACTTCGGATATTTGGGAGTGTCTGGAATCGACCCTACAGGATGGGGAAGTGAATTCAGTAATGATGACTGAGTTTACAATGCTAAAGAGGATTTCGGCTTACATAGCCGAAAGCAAACAACAATTGGCCTTAGAGGCCGAAGTCAAAAACATGGTTGTCGAAGCCAATGATGTTTCTCAATTGATAGGCCCTGGGAAGGACTTTGACCCAATTCCACCTAGCAAGGGTCAGAATGAAGAGCAAGACCAGAGGCTCGACGCGATCTATGACGATGAGCCTTTGGGTTTTGAGAAGGATCCGCTAGCAACAAACATTAAAATGCTGGCTCAGGATCCCCTCAAAGAAGTAGACTTGGGAAAGGGAGTGATAAAAAGGCCAACTTACATCAGTGCCAATAATCATCCTCAACTCAAGGTCGAAGTGGTCTAGTTGCTGAGAGAGTTTAAGGACTATTTCGCATGGGACTATGATGAAATTCATGGTTTGAGCAGAGAACTAGACGAATTGCAATTGCCGATCAAGCCTTGAAAGAAGCCTGTGAAACAGAACCCAAGGCGATTTGCTCCAGCAATACTTTCGAAGATTAAATAAGAAGTCAAAAGGCTCCTTCGCTGCAATTTCATTCGCACGGCCAGGTATGTGAAATGGTTAGCTAATATTGTGTCAATTGTAAAGAAGAATGGTACTTTAAGGGTTTGCATAGATTTTAGAGATTTAAATACTGCAACCCCAAAAGATGAATATTCAATGCCAGTGGCAAAAATGCTAGTCGATTCCGCTGCAGGCTACGAATATTTAAGCATGCTTGATGGGTATTCTGGGTATAATCAAATATTTATTGCTGAAGAGGATATCCCGAACATAGCATTTTGATGCCCCAGAGCCTTAGGCACCTACGAATGGGTGGTGATGCCTTTTGGTTTGAAAAATGTTGGGGCAACCTGCCAAAGAGAGATGAATTCGATCTTCCACGATTTTATAGAAACTTTTATGCAAATATATATAGATGATATTGTCATTAAGTCTGTTTCAGGGAAGAGACACATAGACCATCTTCGAATATCTTTTGAGAGGATGAGAAAGCATGGTCTAAAAATGAATACTTTAAAATGCGCTTTTTCTGTGCAGGTTGGGGATTTCTTAGGCTTTGTGGTCCACAAAAAGGGGGTCGAAATAAACTAGAATAAGACCAAGGCCATCATGGAAGCTGAAATTCTGGCGTAGTCAGTATTCAGATGTTCTACTTCAAGTCACGACATCTGATCCAACATTGTACCTATTACAGCAAGACAGTTATTACACTCTGTACTAATGTGCACCTTTTCACAGCGTCACGACCTCTCCTTCTATGTCATCCTAGAAAGGAGGAACCCTTAGTTATGTGCACCATAACCTTCACTTCTGTTGTTTTCCTACATAGATATCAGCACGATGTCTCAATCCTGTTTTGAACATCATCTGTTACATTGTTCCAGTTTGTTGGTCATGTACTTGTATTTCCTAAATTAAAGGTTGTAACAAGTTAAACTAATCTTCACTTATTAAGGAGCTAGCAAATAGATTATTTGCCAGGTTCATTAATTGTAGCTTAGTTGTTAGTTTCCTAGATTTTAGATCAGCTGGTGGATTCCTGAAGAATAGCCTGAGAAAAATCCTGAAACAGAAAACTAACCATCCAACAATTTAGCATATGCAGTGAGGAGTGAATGTCACAACATTCCGTTTGACATCCAAGTCCAGAACCATATGCTAAGTCTGTTTGGTTCCTGAAAACAGACTGAGCTAAATTTGCTATACTGTAAAAGACCAACCAGTCTCTACATCAGTATTAGCTTTCTGGAAGAACTGTCAAGACACCCAGTTTGACAGGTTCACAATGATCTTTTGGCCAGGTCTGTGATGATTTTGAAATCCAGACTTCACTACATACTGAACTGAGATCATCAGCTTATTATACAGTATGTGCTGTTGTTGATGAATGTCAAAACATTCTGCTTGACATTCCAACAGAAGGCTATGTATCAGGTCTGCTATTATCTTGCTGAACAGACTGAATTACATGCTCAGTTTGGCAGACATGATTATATCATACAGAAGGAAAACAAACACAGGAAATTGTTAACCCAGTTCAGTCCAACATGACCTACATCTGGGGGCTACCAAGCCAGGAAGAAGATCCACTATTAGTAGTATCAATTCAGAGTTAAACTCCCCCGTTTACAACTCATCACTTAATCCCTACCCAATGCAATCTATACCTAGGAACTCCTAGATAGAAACCTCCAGTTTCCATTCCTATCACTACAAATACAATGTAACGTGCAAACACCTTGAACTTGCTTCACAGCTTCATTCAAGAACATAATTACTCTTGCCTACAGGCTTTGAGTAACAAACACTCTCAGGTTTACCACTGAGAAACACATGGTACCCTTCCCACAGATTGGGAGGTTTACCTTACACACACCCCTAAAAATTCATTCTAAGAGGCTTACAAAAACTAGATTACAATCAGCTATTTATAACCTAATCACCCAACTGGATTTGGGCCTTCAGAAAATTGCAGCAGACTTGTTCTTTGCTGTTGCAACTTCAGCAGAAAAATTCTGCTACAAACAAGGTCTTCAAGTTCCTAAACTCTCTCCATATATATCTCCATGTTTAGAGCCTATATATATTCTGATTTAGTCTTCAAGACCTCCACATGGGAGTTAGGATATTCACCAGATATCCTTGCTGATCCCATGACATATACTGAATTAATTTATTCAGTTTCCTACACATGTGCGATGTCACAGACCTGATGTCGTGACATCGTACATGACATGTTGGTCCAGATGTTGAATTTCTTCAACCCAACATATTAAAACAACAGAGATGATTACATTATTTGTTTTCTAAAATTAATGCCAATCCTAAGGAATCAACAATCTCCCCCTTTGGCAAATTTTAGCTAAAACAAATAAACAATACACTGGACAAAACATCCCAATTTGGGAATGCTCTTCATCTCCGTCATTGGCTCCACCACCACAAACACCAAAGTTGGTGTACATGGGGAAGAAGAGGGACAATACTCAGTTGTACCAGAACCCTTCCCCTCAACCGGAGAGCTTCCAGAAGAATATGTAATGCTGAGTACATAGACAATGTAACTCAGATCACAAGGCACAACTGTCTTCTTAACTCAGATCACAAGACACAAGTGGAAACCCCAGTTGGTGGATTTTGTGCCTGATGCCAACGTCTGTTTGCTTCCACATCCACAGTTGGCTTGCTTCTGGTACATTCTCAACCCCAGGACTATATTTCTCTCCCCCTTTTTAGCTAAACATTTGTAAAGGCACCCTTCACAAAACCAAATCCAGGCGCAGCTTGCCCAAACCTTAACATACCCCATGATTCTGAGAATGGAGTGTTTTTCTTGTGAGAGGGAGAGGGCTATTGCATCCTTTAAATAGTCCAGCCCGTGCCTAGGAATTTCCGGTAGAAATAAATGCTTGGTCAAGATGCATTTATTTTTGCTGAGAAACAGTCAGAGAATCACCAACAAAATCTCAGACTATCTTTGAATACCTTTTATAGCTCTTGACTGTTTCTTTTCCAAAACAGCCGTTCCAGTGTATGGAGACCATTCCATATATGCAGTCAGACACGTTGCACGCGATGTCTTAACATTCCTGCATTCAGCCAGTATTCAACAAGACCTCTGTCATACCTCCAGTGGAGACTTGACATTTAGCACTGCTACAACCAACTTTTCACACTTCTGTTGATGGTTACTCCCCCTGTACCACACAGCTGTAGCCATCAGGCTTATTCTGGTTTATCAGACTTAGCCACATCACCCTCATAATTCCTAATGACTTTAAGATTCAGAAGGAATTAACAGCAATGTCCAGGGCAATGTCATGACATCCGGTCATACATTCTTCTGCTCACTCAGCCTTGACATACATCACAGCATCCTGATAACTACCTAGTCATCTGAGAACACATAGACCACAAGCTTGGTGATTGCTTGCAGCACAAAGGCACAACTCCCCCTGTCATGGACAACCTACTCTCTTGGAGGTCACACATATCCAACATGGTTGGACCTTCACCTTCTTCCTGATTCAAAAAGAACTCAACCCACTTGATGAATGGAAAACATAAGACTCATCTTCATGTCTTCAAGAGCGCACCCTCTGTTCAACCCTCTTGGTTGAACACATCCACACTCTGTGTCAATCTCTCTTCTAACCAGAACAGAAAGCCATTTCACAAAATGTTCTAACATTCGTTAGGACATCCTTCACACATAACAGGGAACACCATCTGATAGTCTTCAAATATCACTGAGTCACCAGCTTGATCAAGAAGAACCCAGACATAAATTGGGACATATGCCTTTTCATCCCATTACATGAGATAATCTTCCATAGATGGCTCAGAACTCCTACCACAAGCTCCAAGGGATGAATGGAAACACCTCCTTCAGTCTTCAACTTGCTACTTTTCTGCTCAAAAGTAATTAGTCTCAGACTTTCCTCAAGAATAACCAGCTGCCTTATGTTGATTATCTTGATTCTTCGAACTCACTTCTGAGATAGACCAACTGCCACTGGTTGATTACCTCCTTCATGAATTCTCATATGAAAAGGTCAAATGCTGCTTTTTAACCTCCCCAAGTTTATCAGACTTCTCCCAAAGATATTCTGACCTTCCAAGTGAGACTTGAACTTCAAGCTACATGTTGAGCAAAGCTTAGCTCTTCTAAGACATGCACATGTACCATCCTTTCTATCCAGCAACTCCAAAGTACTGCTACGAGGACGACCCTTTTGAAGTATCCAATCTACAACCCTGTAGACCCTTCTATCTCAAGTTGATGTGCCACTTCACCAACTAAGAGTCTGATGTTGAGCCAAATGTCATAACATTGTGTTTTGACATCTAGCTGTTGAATTCAGCTCCTTCTTCTGCCACTTGAAAGAACTTCCTCCCTTCACAGAACAAGAGTTCAATGTTCTCATAGACTTGATTGTGGAACCAAGTTTTAGTAAACAACCTCCATCCTGCAAGTTTGCAGTTAAGTCATCCAAGCTCACTCCTTGATGAATCCCTGCTTCTTCTCCAAAGACATCAGACACTCTGATGCGTGAGTCTTCAGAAGGACCAGTTAGAAACTAACCCTTCAGCTATACCAAGGATTCCACATCCTAAAGCAAGGCTGTTTCCATGATGTCAAGACTGCTGCCACTTGTTCTTGACTCCACTGTGTGCATAAGCTAATGCACTTCCTTACCTAGATCAGAAATAAACTGATCCAAGTAACCACCATCAAGACTATGATGTCCTCTTCTTCTTGTACACACCAGGGCTGAACATGTTTCTTGCCAGGAAACCTTTTCAGAGATCATACGCTTTTGCTGCCACCAAAGAGATAGATCATAACTCAATGTACTATCCTTCCTGTGATTTTGCACAGGATCTTGAAGAAGGGATGTTCCAACATCTTTAAGAACATCAGTTATCTTGAGCTCCAAGGATAATCAATTAAATACTTGTACGTGACACAAGTAGACATTGATCTTAAATCCTTTCCCAATTATCCTTTCAGATACTTCCACCATGAGAGTGCTTTGAGGATACTCTTCTAGTGTCAACATCTTCTGCTTGCAAGCACCTTAATAGTCTTGAGACTCTTTCCAGATTGGATTCACCCTTAGGAATGAGAGAGATGAATCCTTCCTTGCAAATGTGTCACACAACAACCAGAACCCCTGTGACACAGGTCAACAGCCAACCCGACCCTAGGCTGACCAAACGTGAGGAGGTTAACCAAAACTCCCCCTCAAATTGACAATCACGGAAACTCCACACCAATATCCATGCATTGTACACAAATGTCTCAACATGACATCCACCATCCCTTACCAGTGGCAACTGACTCCTCCAATCACACCAATCAGACTTCAGCTAACCATAAGTACTAGTGAGACAAACAACACCAGTCAATAGTAGATATGCATTGCCAGAGCATATTACCTCAACCAACCTCTGAATCTTCATATTCTCACTCCTAGTAAGAACTGCCACTTCTGAACGTGGTGTTTGAATAACAAGATTCATGGTTCCAACCCCTTAAATGATATCACAATCAGGTTACCCCATTATTGACTGCTAACATCCAGGAGACTTGTCTTCCAACACACCATAGTACTTCAGGGAACAACTATCCAATCCTGATCAAACTGCAGGAAGATGCCTAACAGCAGGAGATTGCACAATGTCACATCTCAACCAGCTCAACTTCTAGGGATGACCTTCTTGAGCACACACCCAGTTGACCCTGCGTTTGTCAACTTAGCACACACAGATGTCTCCTCTTCCAGGTCAGGAGTGGGTTCCAAACAGAATTATCCCTTTGTTTGAACCCTAAGAACATCTGCTCTTCAACCAGTAGCTGCATACTTGTTGAACAACATGTTCTAACATCACATAGAACATTGGTTCCACCTCCTTGGAACAAACCTTCCTTGAAGGTCTTCAAGGTCTTCATATACACTACTCAAGAGAGTAAGAGAATCAGTGATTAAGTGACTCTTACCATCCTGAAGTGAGAACGTCATGATGAGTGGACTTGAGGGGACTCAAGTATCTTTGACATCTTCAGTAGATTATGATGAGATCTTGAACACAGCAGCCTTTCATCCACATGAGGGGAAACTACATCAGAGTTTGAGTTTTGCCAGGTATTATGCAGCGGAAATCATAATACAACTCAACCTATAAACGCACACTTCACCAGATTGGCCTCCAAGACCATACCAGGTTTGAATGTGATTTAGTACTGGCACAGCTGTCCCACACACAGGCCAATTGCCAACCTCCAGAGACAGGTACACACCATTCCTGTCATGAACAGTCCATCCACCTACTTCAAGGGACCATTCAGGGAATTACAGAACCTTACACAGGTTCCGGCATCAGTACTAACATAACTCCTTGTCAGCTACCAGAAAGTATCACCCATGGATCTCATCCAGAGACAGAACAGGATGCCCGCTCTGATACCAATTGAAATTCTGGCGTAGTCAGTATTCAGATGTTCTACTTCAAGTCACGACATCTGATCCAACATTGTACCTATTACAGCAAGACAGTTATTACACTTTGTACTAATGTGCACCTTTTCACAGCGTCACGACCTCTCCTTCTATGTCATCCTAGAAAGGAGGAACCCTTAGTTATGTGCATCATAACCTTCACTTCTGTTGTTTTCCTACACAGATATCAGCACGATGTCTCAATCCTATTTTGAACATCATCTGTTACATTGTTCCAGTTTGTTGGTCATGTACTTGTATTTCCTAAATTAAAGGTTGTAACAAGTTAAACTAATCTTCACTTATTAAGGAGCTAGCAAATAGATTATTTGCCAGGTTCATTAATTGTAGCTTAGTTGTTAGTTTCCTAGATTTTAGATCAGCTGGTGGATTCCTGAAGAATAGCCTGAGAAAAATCCTGAAACAGAAAACTAACCACCCAACAATTTAGCATATGCAGTGAGGAGTGAATGTCACAACATTCCGTTTGACATCCAAGTCCAGAACCATATGCTAAGTCTGTTTGGTTCTTGAAAACAGACTGAGCTAAATTTGCTGTACTGTAAAAGACCAACCAGTCTCTACATCAGTATTAGCTTTCTGGAAGAACTGTCAAGACACCCAGTTTGACAGGTTCACAATGATCTTTTGGCCAGGTCTGTGATGATTTTGAAATCCAGACTTCACTACATACTGAACTGAGATCATCAACTTATTATACAGTATGTGCTGTTGTTGATGAATGTCAAAACATTCTGCTTGACATTCCAACAGAAGGCTATGTATCAGGTCTGCTATTATCTTGCTGAACAGACTGAATTACATGCTCAGTTTGGCAGACGTGATTATATCATACAGAAGGAAAACAAACACAGGAAATTGTTAACCCAGTTCAGTCCAACATGACCTACATCTGGGGGCTACCAAGCCAGGAAGAAGATCCACTATTAGTAGTATCAATTGAGAGTTAAACTCCCCCGTTTACAACTCATCACTTAATCCCTACCCAATGCAATCTATACCTAGGAACTCCTAGATAGAAACCTCCAGTTTCCATTCCTATCACTACAAATACAATGTAACGTGCAAACACCTTGAACTTGCTTCACAGCTTCATTCAAGAACATAATTACTCTTGCCTACAGGCTTTGAGTAACAAACACTCTCAGGTTTACCACTGAGAAACACATGGTACCCTTCCCACAGATTGGGAGGTTTACCTTACACACACCCCTAAAAATTCATTCTAAGAGGCTTACAAAAACTAGATTACAATCAGCTATTTATAACCTAATCACCCAACTGGATTTGGGCCTTCAGAAAATTGCAGCAGACTTGTTCTTTGCTGTTGCAACTTCAGCAGAAAAATTCTGCTACAAACAAGGTCTTCAAGTTCCTAAACTCTCTCCATATATATCTCCATGTTTAGAGCCTATATATATTCTGATTTAGTCTTCAAGACCTCCACATGGGAGTTAGGATATTCACCAGATATCCTTGCTGATCCCATGACATATACTGAATTAATTTATTCAGTTTCCTACACATGTGCGATGTCACAGACCTGATGTCGTGACATCGTACATGACATGTTGGTCCAGATGTTGAATTTCTTCAACCCAACATATTAAAACAACAGAGATGATTACATTATTTGTTTTCTAAAATTAATGCCAATCCTAAGGAATCAACAGAAGCGAAAGCGCCATCAATGAAGAAAGGTTTGCAGTCACTACTAGGCAAGATTAATTTCCTAAGGAGATTCATCTCAAACCTTAGTGCGAAGACACAAGCTTTTTCACCATTGCTTCGACTCAACAAGGAAGGGTTCGAGTGGGGGCAGGCTCAACAAGAAGCATTTGATAAGATAAAGCATACTTGAGTCATCCACCAATCTTAATACCACCTTGTAGAAATAAAAGTATGAGATTCTATATACCTGCATCTGACAAGACTTTAGGGAGCATGTTGGCTCAAGAGGATGATAATGGTGTCGAAAGAGCCATCTACTACCTCAGTAGAGTCTTAAATGATGCAGAAACTAGGTTCAACATAGTTGAAAAATTATGTTTATGCTTGTATTTCTCTTGTACAAAATTGAAGCATTATATAAAACCTGTTGATGTTTATGTTTTATCTCATTTCGACGTTATTAAACATATGTTATCCAAACCAATTTTGCATAGTCGAATTGGGAAATGGGCGTTAGCATTAACTGAATTTTCTTTAACATACATGCCATTAAGAGCTGTTAAAGGATAAGTGGTAGCAGATTTTATAGTCGACCACTCCATAGAAACAAATGCACTGAACTATCTCGAATTGGAACCTTGGAAGTTGTACTTTGATGGGTCTAGTCACAAGGATGGTACAGGCATAGGGGTTATAATTATTTCTCCTAATAAAATTCCAACAAGATTCAAGTACAAAGTAGAAGGTATCTGCTCAAACAATGAGGCTGAATATGAAGCCCTCATAGCAGGACTTGAAATATTGTTGGAATTGGTGGCAACTCGAGTCGAAATAATGGGTGACTCAGAGTTGGTGATAAAGCAGATCACAAAGGAATATAGATGTATTAAGGAGAATTTAATTATGTACTTCATAATAGCCAGTCGACTGCTAAAAAGATTTGAAATGACTACTATTCGACACATACCTCGACTAGAAAATCAAGTGGCTAACGATTTAGCTCAGATTGCATCTGGGTATAAAATTTCAAAAGAAAATTTGCATAAAGTCATTGAAGTCAGAGTAAAGGTCGTGGCAACCAGATTAATACCCCTGGACTTAGAAAAAATAAAGTTGGGATATGTTGACAAAGGGAATTTCGAAATATTGGCAATAGACAATTTGACGGATGAAGATTGGAGGAAGCCAATAGTGGTGTATCTGCAGAATCCAATGATGTCTACTGATTGAAAAACCAGGTATTGAGCATTGAGTTATGTTCTTTTGGGTATAGAGTTGTTAAAAAATCTCCTGAGGGAATTTTGCTTAAGTGCCTCAGTGAGTCAGAGGCGTACTTAGCCCTTTTGATTATACATAGTGGAACGTGTGGGGCACACCAAGTTGGTCATAAGATGAAATAACTTTTATTTCGCCAAGGGATGTATTGGTCTACTATGTTGAAAGATTGTATTGAATTCATAAAGGGATACCAAGAATGTCAGATACATGCAGGCATACAACACGTCCATGCAAGTGAATTACATTTTATCATCAAGCCTTAGCCATTTAGAGGTTGGGCTTTAGATTTGATTGTGGAAATTCGACCTCCATCATCTAAAAATCAAAGATATATATTGGTGGGAGTTGATTATTTTACGAAGTGGATTGAAGCTATACCCTTACCAAATGTGAATCAAGAGGATGTGATCGAATTTATCCAAAAGCACATTATTTATAGATTTGGAATCCCATAGACGATCACAACGGATCAAGGGTCAGTATTCACTAGTCGGAAAATGCAAGAATTTGCCAAAGAAATGGGCTTCAAACTGTTAACTTTGACGCCTTATTATGCTCAGGCCAATGGACAAGTCGAGGCTGCCAATAAAGTGATCATTGGTTTGATTAAAAAGCATGTAGGGAAGAAGCCTAAGAATTGACATAAAACTCTGGACCAAATTTTATGGGCATGTCGTACCTCTCTCAAAGAGGCCACTAAGTTAACCTCTTTTCGGCTAACCTTTGGCCGTGATGTTATTCTACCAGTAGAAATTCACCTACAGTCCATAAGGATTCAAAGGCACCATAAACTTCTAACAGAACCATATTGGAGCATGATGTTGGATGAATTGGTTGACTTAGATGAAGAAAGGTTAAATGCCTTGGAGTTGTTAAAACGGAAAAAGAAGAGAATAGAAATCTCTTATAATAAGAGGGTAAAAGTCAAAAGTTTTGCACCTGAAGACTTGGTCTGGAAAGTGAACCTTCTAATGGATCGAAAGGATAGAACCTTGGGGAAATGGTCCCCAAAGTGGGAAGGCCTTTTTTAGATTTTGTAGGTATTCTCTAATGGTGCCTATGAAATCGAAGAGTTTAATGAAGATAAAAGGATTCTAAGAGTGAATAGGAAATATTTGAAAAAATATAAACCAGTACTCCAAGAGATAAAAATAAGAGACAAATAGTTATATAAGTAAAACAAAGCCAATATGGTAAAAATGCCAAGATGGTTATATTGAATTTGAAGGCCCAAAGGACCAATATTCGTTACAAAGAAAATTATCATTACATTGCAAAATAGAAAAAGAAAAACTATAAAGGAAGGTTGACCTTGATCTCAAGATACTTGGCTTTAAGAAGCTCAGACGCTTCTCGCACAAAGATCTCTTCGATCGCATGAGTTTGACGTCAGACTCAAGTCGTCGAGCCTTTTCAACAAATTCCATGCCAAGTGATAGCTCTTGAGCCATTAAAGCTTCATCAAAATCTAAGAGTTAATCTTTACTTCTTTCGGCATCCGAAATCTTCGTCTGAAGTTCTTCTATTTGCTTCCTCCAGGAAGCAATGTTACATTTATGACCTTCGATCTTTTCTTTATTTTTCTGTTTGGTTTGCTCCAATTCCATCGTCTTATTAGTTCGTTCCTTCAACATTTCCACCTTCTCCCCGAGGATTGTTCGTTCCTTCAACTGTATATAAATCATCCCCAGGGGATTCTTCGTCTTCAGCTAAGTCATCCACAACCATGGGTTCTGGATTGCCTTCAGCCTCACCTTCTTCGATTGAATCAGTTTCGTGACCGGAGTCGCTGGTTTGAGAATGTTAAGTGGCAGTCTTCGGTGGTGAAGCGTCGAGGTCACCAGAGGGAGGTTGGTTAATCTCACTTATAGACCCTTTTTTAGATGACGGTCGACAAATGGGTTCTCCAGCACTATTTAAAATATCTGGTGCAAAGACAGCCACGGAGGAGGTTGTAGTCTTGGTTCGAACGGTAGTGCTTACGCCACCCCGAAATCAATACGATCGAAAGTTATAAACGGCGAAACACGGTAGACAAGTTATGTAAGGTAGAAAGAAGTTTGTTATACATTGTCACCTTCGACCCCAGGGTTGGAGTTGTCGCTCTCACTTTGGGCAGCCTCTATCTTCGCCATTTCTTCAGGAGTAGGCTCTTGGATAACAAGTGCAGCAGGCCTTTTCCTTGGAAGTTTGGCTGGAGGTTGGTCCGAAGCATCAGTGGCCTTTGGATGTTGCTTCCTCTTTCTAGAAGTTAAGTCGAGAACCGGCGAAAAATCCTCTTCGTCAGATTTTATTATGACGGGGATGTCAGCAGGTTTTTGGATTTTTAGGGGGCTTACTGGAGGCTTTCGAGCAGCCTGAGCTAAGAATGGGAATATTAGCATCATTAATACACAACAAAAGCAAAAGAAACAAGAAAGCAAAAGGATACCTTTATAGGCTTGCTGCCTCCTTCAGTCTTCGACTCGACTGGTCTCTTGGTGGTGGGTTTTTTAGGTGGAACCTTGATAGCTAAATGAAAACAACATATAACAGTTAGTGTTATCTAATAGTAAATGGCTTTCAAAGGGAATGTACTTCGAGGGAAACCTCCTGTGTCACACCTTCATATATGTCTGATTCGATTCAGACATCCTCGATCCCTATATGAAGATGCCCTTTGAAACTGTCTAGAGTATGCTTAGTCGTAACCACCCGCTGAGCTTTTTTCTGAGATTGCTGTCGAAGTATTTTAATGGAATCTCCACAAATAAACCAATCTGTAAATGGAGGGGCAAGGGCCACTCCGAAGTCAACATTAGGCATTGGAGGAAACTTTGGGGGAAACAATTCAAAAGCCATTTCATAGCATTTCTCATGAGGAACGTATGAAGGAATCTTTAGGTTTTCCATTTTCTTTGAAAAAATTTCGTTAAGTGTGACAGCTGCTTTGCAGATGGTTCGACTAAGATCATCAGGCCTATAGGCAGTTTCAAAGTAGTTTTGAGAAGCTTGGATTTATTTTATAAGCGTATAAGTACCTTTTCTGGTCTTTTCCTGCACAAGAAGAAAATCTTTGTCAAATAGTTGAACGAAAGAGGTGACATCACAAAATTCTTCGACGTAATACTTAGTCTACCATTTACCAAACTCTCGACTGCAGAGGAAGCTGGGCTCGAAGTTGAACAGGGTAAGCTGGGTTCTGCCAGTATATATGGCTATTTGTTTGAGGGCAGTAGCTTCGTTATGGACTGCATTATGGAGAAGGAGACTATCCTTATTGTCATACATGCACTATGAAAGGACCTGAAGTAACCCAAATTATCGAGTGACAAGGTTGGGTTGATAGGTTATCAAAGTAACCTGAACCTTCAAAGGGTTGAGTCGAAGGGTTAGAATCCGGGGGGTCAAAAAGGCTTCCCAAATCAGCAAAGATTTTGTCTCCTATTTCTTGGATGGAGATGGGAAGGTCCTAGTAAACCATTTGGGACCGTGCTTTCTGAAGGCGAATGGGGCCATGCTCGAAGTGAAAACATGGCGCATAGCAAAAATCATTATATAGCCCATGAAAGTCGGTTGGAGGGCTTATCCTTCATCATTTGGAGTCAACTGAGCTAGCCTCGTGCCTTCAAACCTTCTGTTCTTGATCTCCTCAGAATCTTCGTAGACGAGGCCTTTGCTCGGAAGGCTGGCCTTGAAAGTGGCATTTAGCCAAAGTTGCAATAGCCAGAAAGGGCCAGACAGGAGAAGGTTCCCTTTGTCCCCCAAATTCTTCAGTTGAGCCACTCCATCGCTCAAAGATTCATAAAGACTTTCCAAGATCATCTCGTTTAAGCAGATATCATGCCCAGCGTGTAGTTGGTTCGCCAAAGTGAGGTATTTCTTGGCAACTTGTAGGGATTTTGAACAAAAAATGGAGTGGGATACCCACAAGGCTAAAAAGGCTATATGCTCCACGTCGGAGACAACGTCAGTATCTTTATCATGGTAATGAGTAATGTGTGTCGAGTATGCTGCTCTGGTGGTCGAAAAGGCGATGGTGTCCATAGAGTCAATGTCGGGATCATAAGTGTGTCCAGTAGACTTCAGCCCTGTGATAGCAGCCATGTCGAAAAGGATTGGCGTGGCCATACCACAAGGAAGGTGAAAAGTGTAATGTGTGATGTCCCAGAAGTACAACGAAGAAATCAACATAGGAATGATGTACTCTAGATTCAACTTCGACAACATAATCAGGTCATAAATTCCTATGCCTTTCCAAGCCCGGGCCTTAGCTTTCTCTACTTTAGTTAACCAGCTTAGATAATCAGTAGGATCTTTAAAGGTGGGAGTAGCACGGAAAGCTCTGAAACCATTACTCATAAATCTTAGATCTATAATATCACCAACCTTAGGGTTTTCGGTGGAGGTGGTTTCAGTTCTAGGGTTTCTAGCTTGCCCTATGGGTTTACATTTGTGGTAAGAAGGAAAGAATTCTCTAAGCTTACTAGAATCAGCATCTAAATCAGCTAAGGGTCCAGATAATGCATAGTTCTTTCCAAAAATAGAGACAGGAATGAGTACTTGAGAAGCATAAATTCTGCATTGTTCTTCTGTTTGGGGCTCTAGTATATATTGTCGGTTGCCAACTTGCGAGTGGAGCAGACAACATGGCGAATGAAGGAAGTTCAAAGATCTTCTTTGGAGCTTTTGTCCTGTTGGCGGTGGTTTTAACGGATACACCTATTCCTTAAGAGCTTTGCTACAGGTTACCATTGTTAAAGCTTGAAGGAAATCTGAGTTTAGTTGAAGAATGTTTGAAGAAGGAAAAGCTAGAGTATTTGGAAATTCAGAAGGCGTAAAAATATGAAATGGGTAAGTTGGGGAGTTTTATAGGAACGCTTGGAAGAAAGAGCATTTCAAGTCAGTATTAATGGTTGACAAGTTAGTGGGACACATGTCTTACTTGGGCAGTGTGATGGAGATGTTAATTAATGTTGCAGCCCATGATTTCCTAGAGTCTAGGAAACGTGATAAGTGAAAAGATTCGGTTGTGGGCTGAAAGAACGTGGGTAGGAAAAAGATAATGATGACTCTGACGTCACCAGATAAGTTAGAGAAACTGAAAGGTTTTACTAACATTGGGACACTTGGCACAATGTCAGAGTTATTAAGGCGTCGAAACAAAGTCTCAAAAAATGTCTTTTTCTCACAAGTGTCGAAAATAACATTTTTTAGGGCAATTTGTTAGCTCATATTTTCGACGCCCATTAAGAATTACCAAAAAAGGAAATCATATGTATAGTTGTTTACGACCAGGAGGTGGTATTCGACCAGCTGGGGTGATTCGATTGGGCAAGGGTAATAAGGATCAGCATACAGTTGAGACTCCGAAAAGATCTCTTAAAAACGGTTGAAAACAGTTTTCGATCAAAGATTCAAAATTCAAATAAGGGAGGGAACTTCGCCCTTATCAAAAACCGTTGAGAGTACACGTGGAGCATAATAGATAATAGCGTACATGCAAGGCGCCATGTGTCTCGACGTGATTGAAGAACCATCAGAAATGATTATCTTGATCCAGTATAAATATAGGGTCTTAGTGTTAGAAAAGTGTGTGCCAAAGTATGTACAAAAACCTGTAAATTTACCAAGTACTCGTGTGAAGAAGAATCGTAAATCATAGAATGTACGTTTGTTTACACCATTGTTAGTTACTTCAAAGCAATACAAATTTATATTTACTCTTTTTCTTCCAGAAATATACTTCTTTATTTCTTCATTCCAAACACTCTTATTTTACTTTTTCATTTACAGTCTTAAGATTTCCTTGCTTTCAACATTTACTTTTGTCTGTTGTTTATTGTTACAAGTCCTTTACAATTTCTCTCTTTTATATCAACCTTCTTATTAGTTTTTAAACTCTAATTTCACGCTTATTATTGGAGTGTTTGTTATTACCAAAACTCATTTTCAAAACAACTAGCACGTGTCCTAGGATCAATCTGATCGATCCTGCGAGTAACCAAATTTAGAAATTTAGAACTTTGATTCATGTAATGACTTAGTAAATACATATGTTTTGAACATTGATTCATTTAATGACTTAGTGAATACATAGATTGTCTTCCAAAACAACTTTTCCAACCACATTTTTCACAAATTATATTTCTTCTCTAATGGAATATATCTAGATATCTATGTGTTTTTTCTTGTCATGTCAGACTTGATAGTTTTTCAAATTAATTTCACTACCACAATATACCTTTATGCTACATCCTTGAGTAATTTTGAACTACCCAACCATGCTTTTCCACCACATGGCTTCCTTCATCTCTTTAACATGGGAAATATGTGTAAACTTA
Source organism: Lathyrus oleraceus (assembly GCF_024323335.1). NCBI lineage: Eukaryota > Viridiplantae > Streptophyta > Magnoliopsida > Fabales > Fabaceae > Lathyrus > Lathyrus oleraceus. Next base: position 104,527,950 of record NC_066579.1, on the reverse strand, counting down.
TTCAAGTAATTTGAAATTTTGTAACCGATTAACACAGGATGATAACCGGTTAGAGTAAGGTCAGAAGCTCATCCAAGTAGTAGAAAAATGGTGTTTTCATTATTGTAACCGGTTAATCTATTGTGTTAATCGGTTAGCACTAAAGGAGATTTAATTTTCGTGCTAGGCGTAACTGGTTAACCAAATGGTGTAATCGGTTACAAGTCCGATTTTTTGTATTTTTCTATTATTTCACTTGGTCATTTTGTTTCCCAATCATATTGTAACTAATGTGTAAATGTATAGGATGCATTCTCATCCTATGTTAATGCAATCATAACTTCTCGCCCTCATTTCTCTCTCTCTCTCTCTCTCTCTCTCTCTCTCTCTCTCTCTCCATATTCAAAATTTCCTCCACCATTATTCACCAATCTTGTGGTGTCATGTTCCAACATTTGGCATCGAGATCTTAGTTCAACCCACAAACACCTTGTGTGCAACATGAATTTTGTCTCCAATGAAAGAATCGCTGTAAACCTACTTATCCTTGATACAAAGAATTACGACAAATGGTGCAAGAAAATGAAGGTGTTGTTTGGCTACCAAGATGTTCTTGAAGTAATCAAGAATGATGTTACTTCTCTTGTTCAAGATGCAACAAAGACGTAAAAAGCAACACATAAGAAAGAGAAGAAAAAAGATTTAAATGTGCTATTTTTGATCCATCAATGTGTTGATGGCGACAACTTTGAGAAAGTTGGTGAATGCGAATCGTCGAAGCAAGCGTGAGAGATCTTAAAGAAGGCTTATGCATGGGCAGACAAGGCAAAGCTGGTGAGGTTACAAACTCACAAACGTCAGCTCGAATTGATTCAAATGGACGAAAAGGAGACAATCAACAATTTCACAACAAGAATCACTTGATTAGTGAATCAATTAAAGGCATGCAGAGAAATTGTTACGGGGCAGCATGTTGTTGCTTTGTGTTTTTAACACCAATATATGACAATGTTGTTATGGCGATTAAGGAATCCAGGAATGTTACTACGATGAACAAAGAGGAGTTGCAAATCTCTCTTGAGGTTCTAGAGCAAAGGACGGAGGAGAGAAATAACGATAAAGCAAAAGAGGAGATCACTTTGCAAGCTCGTTTTATTGAGAATGACAAGAGATCAAAAGGAAAATGGCCCATGAAGAGCAAAGGGAATTTTCATAATTTTGGTGAAAGAGAGTCCCAAAATTCAAATAATTTGACTTGTCAAATGGGTGAGATAAGTTGCAACAAACATGTTGGTCAAGGCAACTTTAGAGGTGAAAAGAAGAGGTTTGACAAGAGAAAATAGCAGTGATATAAGTGTCAACAATTTTGTCATTTTACAAAAGAGTGAAATGCGAACAAGAAGGAACCTCAAGGGGATGAAGCCAAGATTGCAAGACAAGAGTTTGATGAAGAGAATAAACTCTTGGTCATGATCACGAAATGGGATTACAAAAGCTTAAAGAATTCTTAAAAATTGAATTATGATCGATTAAATGATGTGGTCAACCGGTTGCATGAAGAGAAATATACCATGATGAGTTTGAAAGGATTTCAATGTAGCGAGAAGTGGTATTTGGACTCAGGTTGTTCAACTCATATGACGAGGAGGAACGATTGGTTTGTCAAAACCAATTGTGCCATGAAGAACAAAGTAAAGTTCACGGATGACACTGAAGGTGTGAAAAACACAAGAAATGGGGGTTTGAATTGAGTTTTACAAAACAAAATCTTTTACTAACTCAAGAGCACCACTAAAAAGTTAATACCATAGAGATAAAAACACAAGTATTTTTATCCTGGTTTGCTTGAAACTCAAAGCTAGTTCAGTCCACCCGCCAAGGTGATTTTTCCTTATACACAATGACTTAATCCACTATAATCAACTGATTACAATAATCACAGAGAATAACCTTCTTTGTCTTCTCAAGGATCCGACTATACCCTAGTCTCCTTAAGGACTCACAAACGTTAACCTTCTTTGTCTTCTCAAGGATCCGACCATACCCTAGTCTTCTTAAGGAATCAAACAAACAATTTGAATAATATTTTGTGTGCTACAAGTTGCTTCTACACAAGTAGATTTTGCACAAATAATAAACAATTACTTAAAGAAATGTTGTGTATAAAATTGATAGCTTTTCACAAAGAAACAGACTTGTCAAAATTGTTGTAGTAGCGGAAGATTTCTTCAAGTCTCACTTATATAGCATAAGAAGAAGATTGTTGGAGGGTAAAATAGGGAATGCTCATAGAGAGGTTGTCCACTATTGGATAGTGAAAGGAGTGATACTGCATATTGTCCTTCGCCCACAAATTCAGTGACATGTGTGATGTATAATATTGTCCTTGCCCACGATATCAGGTAGTGAAAATGATATTTAATTTGTACTATGTAATATTTGATCACGTGCCCATTTGATATTATCTTCAAGTTTATTGGCTTCTGATTAAAGTTGATGAAGCATGAAATAAAGAAACATAAAGTTGGATTCAGAAACATCAGAATATTTGGTCAGAACCTTGACAACTCAGTAGTCTGGCTTGAGATCTTCAGTATCTTCAGAATCTTCAGAGGCTTCGAAATCTATAGTCAGAACCTTGATAACCTCAACGTCTGGCTTGAGATCTTCAGAATCTTTAGCTAAGTAACACAACTTTAGAAGCTTGCCATTCTTCAGAAGCTTAGTGATCAGAGTCACGTCCTGAAGCACAAACTGAGAGAAAGTTGCAACAGGAGCATAGCGTATTCTCAGAAGCTTCTCAGGAGTGAATCAACACAGAAGAAGAAAGATCATTGCAACAACAATATTGAACATCTTTCAGAACTTTTTATGAATGGCGCAGAAGCGAAATCGGAACTCATTGATCAGAAACCGATGACGTTGCACGTCATATACTCAGAATCGAAACTGGTTGTTAAAGCTACACAATAACAAACCATTATGGTACCAAAATTGTTCACATACAAATACAACATTGTTATCATCAAAACTCAAGGTATAGATGCAGAACCAAATCTTGTTATAACAATCTCCCCCTTTTTGATGATGTCAAAACATGTATTTTTATGAACAGTTTTCTACAAGGTAATAACATAAGAATACATATTACAGAAGCACAAAGCTCCCCTTAAGATGTATAATCCTAAAAAGATAAAATCAGAATGAAAAAAGACTTTCTTGATAAACCTTTTTGAAGTACCAAAATTATTTTCAATCAGAGTCTGGTTTATCTTCAGAAGTTGCTTGATGTTGTCCAGAGCACTAGTTTGTTAACATCAATATTCTGATGAGCTTCACTTTAAAAGCTTGGTTGAATTATTTTGAAGAAGCTTCAGAGCTGGTTATCTTCAGACGCTTGAATTTAGGTTCTCTTGAAATTCTCTTTCAGAGCTAGATCACCTTTGAAGAACGAATCTGCTTGAAGGGGATTTTCAGAACCTGGTTAAGAGTTCTTCTTAAAAACTTGATTGCCAAGTCTGATTCCTATGGAGGTTACATTTCCTCATAGCTAGATGTCGAATTCTCCAATTCTTTAAGACATGATGCCAAGTACCCAATGTTCCAAGTTCAGAACATGGTTATTAACTCCTTGAAGACTCGTATGCTTGGATCTGATTCTCGATCATCAGTAGTAAAGTTTTTCGGACTCAGATAGTATACCACTTCTTCAGAAACTGGTAACTTGCATTCTGATCTTTGAAACTTTATAAGGTATTCTGATGTTTGAACTTAACCATGCAAAATAGTTAACATACTATTCTTCGAAGTAGTTGTTAGCAGAAAACAATAAACAATGTTTGAGTTCTTCGTTAGGAATTTAGGTATGTCAAAATCAAATAACTATGCTTCCCCTTAGATATGTTTCTCCCCCTTTGTCATCAATAAAAAATACATAGACAAATAAAATAAAATAAAGATTGGAAAGAAACAAACATGATTTTTTATTAAATAATGCAAAAAGGAAGAAATGATACAATTAATTATAAAGACGAAAATACAAAGAAACACAATAGAAATGTAACAAGTACTCTAACAAACATAAAAAGGCACACATACACTTAGATTAAAATAAAAAACACACACATGTGTGAAGACTACTTTTGAAAACTAAGGGTTTTAGGAAGGAGGAGGAGGCGACAGAATAGCTGGATAGTCATGCGTGAGATTTAAGGGATCCACCAATGGATCAACATTATATTCAAGACGGATCTCCATGTAATATGCTAAAACTTCTGGTGGATCAATCTTTATGAAGATAGGATAGTTTTCCAGTGGGATTTTACTACCATTGATTTCTTCTTTAGATGGAGGAGAGCTTTCAAAAAAACCAGATCTAGAAGGAGATTAAGGATGAGCTAGTTGCAGTTGTTGAAACTGTTGATGAATTTATTATTGAGGAGCAGCCATTGTTGAAGTTGAAGGGGAGGATGAACAGTTGTAGAGAGGTGTTTTAGGTTTGAAAGATGAAAGTGTGGGAATATTGTGCGTGTAGTGTGAAAATGTAAGTGAAGTGGGTTTAAATAGTTTTTTTTTTGCAATGATGATAAGGTAAAAATACGCAGTCATGGGGGGAAGCGTAAGAGATTTTAACCTAATTCCAAGAATTATGAAACCCAATGTGTCATGCTATCATCACACATGCTCAGAAAGTGGGACAGTTGTCACCACTTAGAACCACGTGAAATCAAACGATATGACAACCATTTAATGCAATGACTGTTCAGAATCAAGGAGACAAATCGATAAGATTGCTTCTAATCAGAACCTTTCTGATTTATGAAACTTCCTTACTTCAGAAAGCTCATGTCTCAGAGTCAACAAATAAATTCTCAGAATCTAATCTAGAGTTCTGAAGACTTAAACATTCTGAAATACATCTTTTCATTATGGACATAAATCCATAAATAAGCTTTTCAGAATGAAAATGAATCTATCTTCAACAAAGGGTTTTGTAAAGATATCAATCCATTGATGGTCTATATCAACAAATTTTAAGTGAAAAATACCCTTCTGAACATAGTCACGTAAAAAGTGATGTTTGATTTCAATATGATTAGCCCTAGAGTGCAAGATAGGATTCTTAGACAAACATATAGCAGAAGTACTATCATAGAGAATAGGAATGTTACTCTCAAATATCTGATAATCTTCCAGCTGACTCTTTATCTAGAGTACCTAAGTGTTGCATCCAGAAGCTGCAATATATTCAACTTCAGTTGTTGAAAATGCAATTGTTAATTGTCTCTTGCTGGACCATGAGATCAGATTATCTCCTAGAAATTGATAACTTCCAGAAGTACTTTTCCTTTCTATTTTATCTCCAGTATAATGTTATACCCTAATTTTTAACCCTAAGATTCCACATACCATTTGCATCCTTGCATACAAACAAGATCAACTCTTGGTCTCCTTTCTTCTCATCTTTGGAATTGCCTTTTGCAGGGATCATCAAGCACCTATTTGTTGGTATTTTACCTTTGTTTTTATATTTTCATTACTTATTTAACCACTAATAAAAATAGCAAAAATATGTTTTTTTTTCTTTAAGTTTATTGTGTAAGGTATGGATTTTTCGTCAAGAGCATCAAACATGTCTCCTCAGCTAGGGTTTGTTCTGATTCCTCAACAAAGTGTGCTCAATCGTTGATTCTCAATAGGCTTATCTCTAAAATCATGATCTCTAAGGTTCTCAAGGACCTTTCAATCTCATTTGGATCAAGAGCATCTCAAAGTCTTGTGGCTTACTTCTCAAGAAAATTCAAAGGTTCATGTGTTTATTTTCATGCCTTCTTCAACAAGTTACCTCAAATTTTGAGAAATTTAATCAAGATACATTTAATTCATCTTGTTTTGAGTTCATATGATTATCCATGTGCTTTTAAATACAAGAAAAGTCCAAGTGCATAAGTTTATTCCAAGAGGTTTGACCAAAAAGTCAACATTTGAAATCAAAGTTCCAAGGATCACAACTCCTTCGATTCTCAATATTGTTAAATGCTTATTTTTGCATATGATTCTCCTCATTATCCTCTACAATTTCTCTTTTTATGACAAGAGTCAATTATGCTTGGAAGATCATCAAAAGTTTGAAGACATTATAGGTCATTTATAGACTTAGTAAAATTTGACCTATTTTCAAGTAACTTTTTCTCAACTTTAAAGGTTTACAACTTCTTAAACTTTTAACATTTGAGGCTGATTATTTTTTTCAAAATGTCATTTGTGATTCCCTCCACAAGTTTTCTACAAGTATCAAAGTAAAAATATGCTTGGAAGGCCATGAAATTCATTGAGACATTACAGGTCATTTTCAGCCATTTGATACTTAGAATTTTCTAAGTTACATGACCAGTTTTTCGTGTCAACTTCAACATGCCATAACTTTGTGCTAAATAATCCAAATGCAACCTTTCTTGACATACTGTAATCTTTGTTATGATGTCAACACATTGCAAAAATAATAGGATCAAAAAGCCTCCTGAGTAAGATGCCTCATTGAGTTGAACATGGTGACTTGAAACTAAAGAAATCACCATGGTCCGAATTTGAACTTCACTAATCCTTAATTACAAGCCAAATTAGCACATGTTTTAGACCTAAACATGTTTAACCAAGTCTCCAGAAGTTAATTGACCCTTGAAACACACAATTTGGCTGAGTTTTGATGGATTGCAAGTCACACTTTTCAGACATTCTAATCAATTTTTTTTTCACAAATTAACCTTGATTCCACACGTATTTGCATCCAAACATATTCCCTATAAATAGAGGAAGTTACTGCATTCATTTCCAAGCTTTTTTGAGAGCCAAGAAATCCATACTTCACTCTGAAATTTTTCCAGAAAATTGAACTATCGTGTTTTGAATTCCAGCTTGTTTCAGTCCAATTTCTTGATTCCATTAGCATCTTCGGTCTTCTCTGAAACTTTTGCAATAATTCCCAAGCTCTAAGACCTCCTGAATCGCTCTAGCCAGATCTAGATTCATTAACTTCTGAACACCATTTGGACAAGGTAGTTCTGAGCATCATTTGAACTCAAACAAGTTACCATAATGTAGTCCTTCATCCTCTGATGCTTTCCCCTAACTTATCTGGTGTTGATTGATCGTGTTCATCATTTAATTTTATTTTTCATGGATTGCTTGATTTTGAAACTTCTCTAAAATTCCCCATGCCCAATTTAGATAAATGAACTTGGAGCATGAGGTTGAATTGGTGATGAAGAGGTGATCATATTGGTGGTGGTATCGTGTTCTGAATTTACCAAACGATAAAAGTCCGGTGAGAGACCACCGGGGAAGATGATCGGAGTTTACCTCAGGTCATCTGAGTTTGGAGATATGTTGGACATTTAAAATATTTTGATTGGTCCAATTTGAATTAAATCCCGTGTTTTATTTTGGCTAATTTCCATCGTGTGTCCGAGCCTTGTGGTCCAATTTTTATTTTTCAATATTTTATTTTCTTGATTTTCTATTTTTCCTGAAAATTTTATCTTTTTCCCTTTGTTTTAATTGGTTTAAAAATACTTTTATGCATTTTAAAATTCTAGAAAATTTATTATATGCTTCTTATTTTATTTCCAACCTTCCATAATTTTCTTGGTCATTTATTTGGTGTTTTGAAAGACTTTATGGATTTTCTCTTTTATTTTCCTTTTAAAATTCATTTTAAAAACATTTTTGATGCATTTTTGTTTTATTTTATGGCATTTTATATTTGTTTGACCTTTGTTGACTTCTGTTGACCTTGGATCATGGTTGTTTTGGCCATAGGTCTCATCAAACTCAATGGATCTTGGGTGTTGATGGGGTGAAAACCCTAATCCACCAAAATGAATGATTGATTTTGATGATGACTTGATCCAATTTGGGTGTGACATATCTTGTCCCATTCTTCTTCATCTCTTTCTTTTCTTCTTGATCAATTGGATGGTTTGTGTCCATCTTGTTCATGATGTATGAGTTGGTGCTTGATGAACTTTCATCATTTCAAATCTTCCTCTTAATTGATCATGGATCATTTAGGATACTTTGGATTGATGCATAATTTTGTCCTAAGTACTATGAAGTATGGATTGATGTAATGGACCACTCTCCTAGCCTTTGTGCTTGGTCAATTCTTTTTTTTGTAGCATAACTTTAGGAGAATGATTTACATATCATCTCTCTAGCATGTATTAACACAAATATTATTATTGACCGTCCTTAGATAGTTGTGACTTCTACATAAGTTCAATTACGATTGCTTAACATAGTGCTAAATTTGTCCCGAAAGTAAGTCGTTTTCATAAGTGAGATTGTAAGTCTCCTACTCCTAATGGTGTTGTGTGAAAAATATTGTCTCCTTTTCACTTATGAGAGCTAATGGCATACTTGTTGATTTTATCCAAGTTGGAGCCCTCCTCATAGGTGATGTAACATATTTTCATACTTGTGGGTGAATAGTTGAGTGTTCTCCAAAAAATGACAAAATTTCCTTTCCCTTTTAATTACTAACATCATTTACTAACATTATTTTGTATTAACTCTTATTTTAAATGTCATTTATCTTATGCCCCTTAATTCTTTTGTCATTTACTTTGTGTTTTTTATTTTAGCATCCCATATCATATTTGTTTATGCTTATATTATTTGCTCTTTGTCCATTTGGATTTCTCTTTCTTTCAAAGACATTAGTTCCCTGGATTCATGAACTTGTGGTTACTACCCTTAGCATTGTTGTGGATTTATGGACTTTGGCCCTTGCTTTAGAAGCTTGTGATTTGAGACTTTGGAATTCATCTTGTACCTTTGACTTTGGATTTCTTTTGAAGACTTGGTTTGGTTACCTTGGTTTCATCTGATACATGGATTATTCTTTGCTTATTTGTCTTGCTTGAGGCTTAATCCAAAGAAGGGAATTCTTGCTTGACTTATGTCATAAAGCTTGATATCTCTTGGTTAGATCTTTCCTCCATAGCTTTTACTTTATGCTTTAGGATAGTCTCTCCATCTTCTCCTCTTCTTTAATTTTCAAAATCCTCTTTCTTTTCAAAACCTTTTTGTTTTCAAACTTGAACCACTTTCTCAATAAACCTTGACTTTTGTCTAGTGATTTTCAAAACATTTTCTTAATAAATGTTAATACATCTTAAGCATATTCTAAACCAATTTCAAAAGACTTAAAAAAATTCATAACTCATTCAAACTATTTTGTGCCCTTTGTGCACTTTTTCTTTTAAAACTTTTCTCAAATTTTAGACATGAGTCATTTCCATAGTTGAGATATAATTCTCCTATCCTCATAGTATTGATGATAATTCTTTTACACCTAAGAGAGTTAGTGGCATATTTGTTGATCTTTATCCAAGTTGGGCCCCTTCTCACGGTGATGCAAAGTTCTCATACTTGTGGGTGATTAGCTGAGTATTCTCCTTAAAATGACAAAATGTATTTTCATTAAAAATGAATCCAAACAAACATCTTTGTAATTTTATCCACGAACTACGAGGTTTTGATCCTCCATTGCACTTTGCTGGTACGTATTCATGAGACTCAGAAAGTCTTGGCAAACACAAAAATTATAAAAAAAAGCATGTCTCTTCTCATCTCCCCAATCTTTTGCAAACAATACCATTTTTAAGCCAAAACACATAGATTTTAAAAGAGGTTGTTATAGAGTACTATAGATCTTCAGGGTTCTAATAATATCATCAATATAAATTTGCACAACCAGAATATCATTCTTAAAGGTTTTGCAAAAGAGAGTTTTGTCCACTTTCCCTCTGGTAAAATCATTTTCCAAAAGGAAGTTGCTTAGTCTATCATACCAAGCTCTGGGAGCTTGCTTCAGACCATATAACAACCTTTTCAATTTAGAAACAAAGTCAGGATTTTGAGAGTTTTCAAAACCAAGAGGTTGGTGCACATATACTTCTTCAGAAATATATCCATTTAAGAATGCACTCTTAAAATCCATTTGGAGGTGTGAGAACAAAATAAAGGGGGTTCGAATTGGGTTTTACAAAACAAAAGCTTTTACCAACTCAAGAGAACCACTAAAAACATAATAACAAAGAGATAAAAACACAAGTATTTTTATCCTGGTTCACTTGAAACTCAAAGCTATTCCAGTCCACCCGCCAAGGTGATCTTGCCTTATACACAAGGACTTAATCCACTATAATTAACTAATTACAATAATCACAAAGAATAACCTTCTTTGTCTTCTCAAGGATCCGACTATACTCTAGTCTCCTTAAGGACTCACAAATAAAAACCTTCTTTGTCTTCTCAAAGATCCGACTATACCCTAGTCTCCTTAAGGAATCAAACAAACAGTTTGAACAATATTTTGTGTGTTACAAGTTGCTTCTACATAAGAAAATTTTACACAAATGATAAACAATTACTTACAATAAAACCGTGTACAAAATTGATAGCTTTTCACAAAGAAACTGGCTTGTCAAAATTGTTGTAGCACCAATAGATATCACTTATATAGCATAACAAGAAGACCGTTGGAGGGGGAAATGGGGAAAGCTTATAGAGTTGTTGTCCATTGTTGGAAGGGGAAATGAGTGATAATGTGTATTGTCCTTCGCCCACAAATTCAACGACAGGTGTGATGTATAATACTTTCATTGCCCATGTTATTAGGTAGTGGAAATGATATTTGATTTTTACTATGTACTATTTGATCACATGCCCATTTGATCATATCTTTAAGTTCACTGGCTTCTAATGAAAGTTGATGAAGCATGAAATGAAGACACATAAAGCTGGATTCAGACACTTTAGAATCTTCGGTCAGAACCTTGACATCGTCAGTAGTCTGACTTGAGATCTTCAGTATCTTCATAATCTTCAGAGTCTACAGTGAAAACCTTGATAACCTCAACATCTGACTTGAGATCTTCAGAATCTTCAGCTAAGTAATACAACTTCAGAAGCTTGCCATTCTTCAGAAGCTCAGTGATCAGAGTCACGTCCAGAAGAAAAAACTGAGAGAATGTTGCAGCTGCAACATATCATCTCCTCAGAAGCTTCTCAAGAGTGAATCAACACAGAAGCAGAAATATCATTCCAATAACAACATTGAACATCTTTTAGAACTTCTTATGACTGGCACAAAAGCGGAATTGGAACTTATTATTCAGAAACCAATGATGTTGCACATCATATACTTAGTATTGAAACTGGATGTTAAATTTACAAAATAACAAAACATTAGGGTACTGTTGAGTGTAGTTTGAGTGTCAGGTTTTTGTTATCGTCTCCACAGGGATTGTGAGATATCGTCGTCGTTCGACAGTTGTTTTAATTCTTAACTCGTAGTAACAAGAGGGTTTTGGTTTTAGTCACGGTAGCTTGCATAAAAGTGTAAGAAAATGCGATAAAAGTTTTGGTTTTTCTATTTGAGAAAGATTGTCAAAGTTAGGGTTCGACGATCACACATGGGCTTAAAATTTAAATTCCAATTTGGAGCGACTATAATTGGAGCGGTAGCCAATTTTTCCTTTAAAATTTCGAAAGCTTGTAAACACTCATCAGTTAAAAGAAATACCTGGTCCTTAGCTAGCAAATTACTCAAAGGCTTAGCTACCTTTGAGAAGTCTTTGATAAAGCGCCGATAGAAACTGGCATGCCCCAAAAAGCTTCGGATTCCCTTCACATTCACCGGAGGAGGTAACTTTTCAATCACTTCAACTTTAGCACGATCAACTTCAAGTCCTCTTGAAGAGACTTTATGGCCAAGCACTATCCCCTTGGTCACCATGAAGTGGCACTTCTCCCAATTAAGCACAAGATTTGTCTTCACACATCTTTCAAGAACCGTTTCCAAGTTTGCCAAGCATAGACTAAAGGAACCACCAATACTGAGAAGTCATCCATAAAGACTTCCATTGTTTTCTCGATAAGGTCGGCAAAAATAGCTTGCATACATCTTTGGAAAGTCGTCGGTGCATTGCACAACCCAAAGGGCATTTTACGGTATGCGAAAATTCCAAAGGGACATGTGAAAGCCGTCTTTTCATGATCGGCCGGGTCAACCGCAATTTGGTTATACCCGGAATAGCCATCTAAGAAACAATAGTATTGTTGCCCCGAGAGTCTTTCTAGCATTTGATCCATGAACGGGAGTGGAAAATGATCTTTTCGAGTTGCGGTATTCAACCGCCTATAATCAATGCACATACGCCACCCCGTTGCAACTTTGGTCGGGATCAATTCATCCTTTTCATTTTGAATCACGGTAATGCCACCTTTCTTCGGAACCACATGCACAGGACTAACCCATGGGCTATCCGAAATCGGGTAGATCCTTCCCGCATCCAACAACTTAACAACTTCCTTCCTAACAACTTCCTTCATAGTAGGATTTAAGCGGCATTGCGGTTGAGCTACCGGCTTAAAGTCCTCTTCCATTAAGATCTTGTGCATGCAATAGGAAGGACTAATTCCCTTGAGATCGGAAAGAGTCCAACCCATGGCTTCTTGATTCTTTTTCAACACATCGATCAAACGGGCTTCTTCATTCTTTGTCAAAAGATTGCTTATGATAACCGGATTGGCTTCAGTATTGTCGAGGAATGCATACTTCAAAGTAGAAGGTAACATTTTAAATTCAATTGGCAATTTTTCTTCATTAACCTCCTTCTTCAAGTCTTTCTCCTCAACTTCCCACGGTTGTAGTTCATTTAAACTATCAAGTTCCCTTAAGCATTCATCAAGAGCTTGCTCTTCTTCAACTGTGAAAACTTCAAAGGAGTCATCAAGAGCTAACTCCATAGGAGATATCTCATGAATATGCTTAGAAACTTCAAAGGTTGCCTCTTCAATCGCATCAATGCAAAAACTATCACGTCTATCATTTGAATGCTTCATGGCTTCGAATAGATCAAATGTAACTTCTTTATTTTGGACCCTTACCTTCATCAAACCATTGTCAACGTCAATCATCATGTGTGCGGTTTTCATGAATGGTCGGCCAAGAATGAGCGGAGCATCGTCATCCTCTTCCATATCAATCACAATGAAATCGACCGGGAAAAAGAATTTGTCGACTTTAACCAAAACATCTTGGGCTACGCCATGAGGATGGGTAGTCGACTTATCGGCCAATTGCAAAGTCATCCGGATGGCCTTAATTTCAATGTTGCCAAGCCTCTTCACAATAGACAATGGTATAAGATTAATGCTTGACCCCAAATCAATTAGTCCTTTTCCGACATAGACATCACCAATTTTAACCAGCAAAGTGACTCGGCCCGGGTCAACCTCTTTTTTGGAAGCGTCCTTTGAATGATTGCACTACAGCTCGCATCTAGGACAATGGTCTCCGGTTCCGTGTATCTCCGCTTTTTAGTAAGTATGTCTTTCATGAATTTTGCATACTTAGGCATTTGCTCCAATGCTTCGGCAAACGGAATGTTCACTTGCAATTGTTTGAAAATATCCATGAACCGGGCGTAATGTCGTTCATTCTCCCTCTTAGATGGAGCATGTGGATACGGAAGGTTTTGGATTGGAGTAGCGCTCACTACCTCCTTTCCTTTAGCAACTCTAGAACTCCTCGCTCTTTTCTTTTTCACTACCTCCACCATCACTTCATCATTCTTATTCTTTTTGACTTCCACACTTTCTTTATTTTCAACTTCACCATTTTTTTCGTCCTTTTCAACTTCTTCCTCGCTCCACTCCCCAACTTCACCATCAATACTATCCTCTATTATTTTCTCCTTATCATTTTTTTCTTCCTCTCTTTTTTCACTCTCATCTCTTTTTTTATTCTCACTAATCAACTCTCTTCCACTTCTCGTCGTTATCGCTTTACAATGTTCTTTAGGATTCATTTGCGTGTTCGCCGAAAAAGATGGACCGGGTTGTTGTTCCGCTAGTTGTTTAGCAAGTTGTCCGACTTGAGTCTCGAGATTTTTGATTGCCGCATCGTTGCTCTTTTGATTAGCCATCGACATTTGCATAAATTATGTCAATGTCTCTTCCAACTTTGAAGTCACGACCGGCGGTTGTTGAGGTTGGTAAGGATTTTGGGGAGGGTTTTGACGGCTAGAAGAACCACCCCCATAACCTTGGTTATGGTAATAGTTACCCCTTGGTTGGAACCCTTGATTCCCTTGAAAGTGTTGTTGTTGATTTGGAGGATGTGGTTGATACGGTTGTTGTGGTTGTTGCCTCGGTTGGTAGTCTCGTTGGTTTGCCATGTAATTCACTTCTTCGAACCCGGGAGGTGGACAAAATTCGGTGTCATGCTCACCTTTGCAAAGCTCACAACAAGCTATTTGTTTAGCTTTTGAAGGTTCTCTCAACTCTTTTATTTGTTGAGTTAAGAGTTCAACTTGTTGTGAAATGAGTTTGTTTTGGGCAAGAATAGCATCATTCGTCCCAAGTTCAAGCACTCCCGGTTTCTTCAAAGAGTTGCCTCTACTTTGACTTTGGAGGACATTTAGAGCCATTCGGTTAATGATATTTGTAGCTTCTTCGGCGCTTTTAGACAACAAGGAACCACCCGAGGTAGCATCCAACAAAGTTTTGCAATTTGGTTGAAGGTCATTCTTGAAAATATGGATTTGAGTCAATTCGTCAAAACCATGTCCTTTACACTTCCGAAGCATGGATTTGAATCTTTCCCACGCCTCATTCAATGATTCGTTGGTCCCTTGTGAAAACACGGAGATTGCCGTTTTGGATTCCATAAAACGGTTGTGGGAGAAAAATCTTTCAATGAACTTCTCTTCCAACACGTTCCAATCCGTCATGACTGCAGGTGTTTGATCCAAGTACCAATCTTTTGCTTTGTCGAGCAAAGCGTGGGGAATTAATCTTTTGAACAACGGTAGCTCTTGAGCTTGATCAACTCCGGCCGCCAATGCTATCTCATAAAATTTGGTGAGAAAAGCAAAGGGGTCTTCATGGTCCATTCCGATGAATGGACTTCCATATAGTAGGTTAAGAGTTCCCGTTTTCATCTCGGCTTGCCTTCCCGTGTGGTTGGCAAACTGAGCAGTATTCCTTGGACTGTTGACACAAGGTGTGGACATGGGCGGTGGTTGATCCATGATAGGTATGAAAGGTGGTGGATGTGTTGTAGAAGAACTTTCTCCTTGTTCTTGTCGTTGTCTAGCTTGTTGCCTCCTTCGTCTCGTTCTGCTATTCAGTCTCCTTGCGGTTCTTTCGATCTTAGGATCAAAAAGAATTTCGTCCTCAGGAACCTGCCCTCGCATAAAACCAAAGCTGCACACTAAACCAAACAAATTACAAGCACAAGTCAAAAATTCAAAAGTTAAAAATTAAGCAACTATTGCGATGCTCGCAATATCAATTCACAATCCCCGGCAACGGCGCCATTTTGTTGAGTGTAGTTTGAGTGTCAGGTTTTTGTTATCGTCTCCACAGGGATTGTGAGATATCGCCGCCGTTCGACAGTTGTTTTAATTCTTAACTCGTAGTAACAAGAGGGTTTTGGTTTTAGTCACGGTAGCTTGCATAAAAGTGTAAGAAAATGCGGTAAAAGTTTTGGTTTTTCTATTTGAGAAAGATTGTCAAAGTTAGGGTTCGACGATCACTTTGCATGTATATGTTCGATCAACAAACTCATAAACTCCTTTAGATGATAAATTATTTCACAAAGTCCTCCCAATGTGTTTATCTCTAACACACATTGTGGGTTTTCCCATTTTGATCCATTGTTTATCTCTAACACAATCTATCAAAATGATAACTTTTTGGTTCAACTTTATCGTGAACAAAATCATTCATTACTATCTCTAGCTAACAAACAAGATTGGATGAAAACCTAGGTAAAGAGTTGGTAAACATCTCTCGATCATAAACCAACACAAAGAGTTATCAATAAAACAAAGTTTTCACCATATATTCATCATTAAAAAGTTTACAAATGAAGATCATCCCATTTACACACAAAGCTAATGATCCTCTACATCTAACCTTGACAAAATGAAGGACTTAGCTACTCATTTTCATGGTAGCTTGGTCAATAAGTTTCGGAAGAAGGTTCATCAACATCCGAGTCGAAGAATCGAGATTGGATGGGAATCCACCTTCTTTTTGTAAAATATTGCTAAGAGAAGATCAAAGATGAAAAATGGGTTTCTAGGTTACAAAATATCTCTAGAACAATGCTGGAAAATATCTAAAAAATGCTAAGTGTCTCTCTCCAAAAAGTAGCCCTTGCTACTTATAGTACTAAGGTCTGAGCTGTCATGCTCGCTAGGTGAGCAGAATGGTTTGCCTAGCTAGCCCCAAAGTAGGCCACCTGAGGTGCCTGCGCCCAGAAAATATCTAAGTCCAGATTTCACATGTTCGCTAGGCGAAGCCCACGCTTCCACCTTCGCTCCAGCGAGTTTAGGTGGTTTTGCTACTGGAATTGCTCGCTGGGAGCTCGCTAGTGGCTCGCCTAGCGAGTAAGTGCTGGTTGTGCTTTTGACCAAGTCTAGGCGTGTTCGTGTAGGAGAATTGCCATCCAAGGCGCAACGGAATTTAAAAATTTCTCCATTTAGTAATCCTTACGAATGGGCATGATCAGTGATAGAATCGTTACCTCTTGTGGCGATTCAAACCTTTGGTGCAGATCTCTGATAATGATCAAAACCTTTGATACAGATCCACGGGGCGATCACGAACGTTGAACGATGACAACGTCTCTACTCAGTCCACACGAACGGATTCCTTCAATCGCAGTGCTAGCTGTTATGAATGAAGGCTTTGAGTGAGAGAAAGAGGGAAACAAAATTCCAAGTCTCTACTTGAATTTCAGTCTGAGTGGAGTGGAGTGACAATGCTTCTACCCAAGGGGTTCTATTTATAGAACCACTTGTGTGGGCTTCAAGCTAAAAAGCCCACTTAAGTGTATTTTGGCCCATATCTTATAAAATGCCCAAAATCACTTAAGTATTTGGTACCTTACCATATTTCGTCTCCCACTTAAGTGCACCGTACCTTACAGTGTTCCTTAGTTACTCTATCTCTCATCAACCCGTCCTTTGTGTGTGACCCTATAGGTTTTCGCGGCGTTGGCAATTATATTAAATCACGCATTTAACATAATAAACAGTGAGCGGTATCTAGCAACACATCACTGCTACCCAAGTCACGAAAATATCATGTGATCTGACAAAACCTCCCGTGATAATAATTATGTGTATAATTACCCCTTTGCCCTTATGTCTATATTGAACACAAGGTATAGACCGTGTCACCCTTGTCCAGTTCAATATTGGGCCCATAGAGATTTATCCTGTTACGCAGGATTGGCAAATTCCATCTAGGACACTCATGTCCCTCAGCATGCTTCGTGGAGTACCCATCAACTGTCTTTATGGTTATCCAGTTACGGACAACGTTGGATCAGCAATAAAGCACTCGACTCTACATCTAGGATCCATAGTGGTTTCAGGTCGAAGAGTGGTATACACTATTATCACCATGAGAATAACTTATGACACTTTGCATAACTTTTTATATAGTATTCTCATAGCGGGTCAATCCGGTATAAATATTACTCCTAATATTCATACATATGTTTAAGACTTGATAACTCTTTATCCATGATCCATGAGATGTGATCATCAGTCTACAAACATAATAGTCTTAATGCTTTAATGTTATCCCACTTCACATTAAAGCTCGACTACGGATACTTTAAGAACAATGCCCTTATGTTTAATGTGTTCTCATGATTAAGTCACACTTAATACATTAAACGGACTATCTATTCTAGGGACTTTATTAATCAACCATAATAAAGAAAATGCCTTTAAATAATTCGATACAAGTACCAAAAGTATTGGCCTCTAGGGCTTACACCAACAATTTCCCACTAGCATTAGAGCCAATCATGCATATCCCGTATGCCCATTGATCTAGTATGGACATCATGCTTCTGCTGCGCAAGAGGCTTTGTCAGTGGGTCAGCAACATTGTCAAGTGTAGGTACTTTACATATTTTCGCACAACGCCTAAGTATGTGTTTGGATCGTTGGTGAGATCTAGGCTCCTTAGCTTGTGCGATAACACCATTGTTATCATAATAGAGACCAATGGGATCCACAATGCTAGGGACTATGCCAAGTTTATTGATCCAAACAGCTTCCTTTGCTGCACTTAAGGCAGCAATATACTCAGCCTCAGTTGTAGAATCAGCAACTGCATCTTGCGTTGAACTTTTCAAGCTCACAGTGCCACCATTTAAGCAAAACACATAACTAGATTGGAATCATTCATATTAAAGCGTCTCAGCACTTTGTCTATGTACTCTGACTTAGGCCAAGCATTTCATGATCTATCTCTATAGATTCTGATAGGCTGCTTCACCCAGGTCCTTCATAGAAAAGCATTTCCCCAACCAAGACTTTACTTGTTGCAGGGTAGGGATATCGATTCCAATGAGTAATATGTCATCTACATATAATACCAGGAATACGATCATGCTCCCACTAACCTTCTTGTAGACACAAGTCTCATCTTCGTTCTTGATGAATCCATACAGTTTTCTGTTTCATCAAAACAAAGATTCCA
This sequence comes from Lathyrus oleraceus, assembly GCF_024323335.1. Classification (NCBI taxonomy): domain Eukaryota; kingdom Viridiplantae; phylum Streptophyta; class Magnoliopsida; order Fabales; family Fabaceae; genus Lathyrus; species Lathyrus oleraceus. Next base: position 104,509,389 of record NC_066579.1, on the reverse strand, counting down.
TGAGTAGGTCACAGGCTCATCTTGATCCATGAGTAATACATCACCTTGATCAGATATCCATATATCTCAGGTAGGTGACGTATCCTGCCTGACCTACGCTGGTCTTGTTCTATTTGAGCAGGTTGCTCTTACACAACTACTTGTGTTTCCTGCTCTAATTCCTCCATAGGTGTATCGATACTTTGTGATTCTTGAATTTCTTCAAGTTCTACTTTCCTCCCACTGATTCCTTTGGAAATAAAATCCCTTTCTAGGAAAACTCAAGTTCGAGCGACAAACACTTTGCCCTCAGAAGGATTGTAGAAATAATATCCTCTTGTTTCTTTAGGATACCCCACAAATAAGCATTGGTCAGATTTGGGCTTAAGCTTAGTTGAAATTTGTCGTTTCACATAAACTTCGCAACCCCAAATCTTCATGTAAGACATATGTGATCTCTTACCACTCCATATCTCATATGGTGTCTTTTCAACCTTTTGGATGGAACACGGTTAAGTGTGTAAGCTAATGTCAATGGTGTATGTCCTCAAAAGGAGTTTGGAAGATTGGTGTGACTCATCATGGATCGGACCATGTCCAACAGGGTTCGATTTCTTCTCTCAGATGCACCCTTCCATTGGGATGTTCCAGGAGGAGTAAGTTGGGATAGGATCCCACACTCTTTCAGATGGTCATCAAACTCTAGGATTAAATACTCATCACTTCGATTTGATCGAAGAGTTTTAATATTCTTACCTAGTTGGTTTTAACTCGTTAGGTTTCACCCTTTTGTATTAATGTCATTAATAGGCATTTCAAGATCAAGGACATATAGTCCATTGTTCATTTGTGCAGTAGCATAGAATATATCATTCAAATAAATTGAGCAACAATTGTTCTTTATTATGAATGAAAAACCAAACTTGTCCAAACAAGCAATGGAAATAATATTCCTGCTAATTGCAAGTACATAATAACAGTTCTCTAACTGAATTATTAAACCACTAGGTAAAGTCAATACAAAAGTTCATACGGCTAAAGCAGCAACCTTTGCTCCATAGCCACCTCGTAGGTCGACTTTACCTTTTGCCAAATCTCTACTCCTTTTTAGTTCCCGCACATTTGTACAAATGTGAGAACCGCATCCAGTATCTAATACCCATGATGCAGAAGTAGATAAATTAATAACAAAAATACCTGAAGTTGAAGTCTCTACTCCATTCTTCTTATCTTCCAGGTACTTTGGGCAGTTCCTCTTCCAGTGTCCGGTCTTACCGCAATGGAAGCAGGTGCCTTCTTTTGCTATGCCTCCACTAGGCTTCAAAGCAGCAGTGGATCTGGGATTGGCAACTTCCTTGCCCTTCCCCTTATCACTCTGCTTAGTGGGCCTTTTGTTCTGTCTCTTTCCATTTCCGATCATCAGAATGGACTTCCCTTTTGACTTCAGATTCTGCTCGGCAGTTCTTAATATGGCGAGCAGTTCAGGAAGAGATTTATCCATATCAATCATATTGAAATTTAGGATAAATTGACTGAAACTATCTGGCAACGATTGCAAGATCAAATCAGTTGCAAGTTCCTTTTCGAGGGGAAAACCCAATCTCTCAAGGTTTTCCACATACCCAATCATCTTGAGTATATGGGGACCTACAGGGGCTCCCTCAGCTAACTTGCTTTGAAAAAGGGCTTTTGAAACTTCAAACCTCTCATGCCTTGCTTGCTCTTGATAGAGCAACTTCAGGTGTTCGATCATATCGAACGCTGACATGTTCTCATGTTGCTTTTGCAATTCTGAGTTCATGGTAGCCAGCATGAGACAAGCAGTTTCATTGGCATCATCGACATGCTTCTTATAAGCATCTCTTTCTGCCTTAGGTGCAAAACTAGGAGGTTCCTCTTCAGGAACAGGTGTCTCCAAGACATACAACTTTTTATCATGTTTGAGGACAATCCTCAAGTTTCGGTGTCAATCCAGAAAATTTGTCCCAGACAATTTTTCCTTATCAAGGATTGATCGCAGGATGTTGTTAGAGGTGTTTGCTGTCATGGTAATCTACATAAGGATTAATGAAAATATAAGTATCATTGACATATTCAATTAGGCCTTTAATTAAATATGCTCCCACTATTTTACTCAAAACAAATGACCCTCATCATTTGATTCGGAAAATCCCGTTGGAAGATTTTCTAGTGGGTCGAGATCCATATTTCACTTCGTTCTAAGTCCGCGTAGGCGGATTACACAAAACTAGGTTATTTAGGTAGGAACTCCTTCCAATTGTATCTCATACAACTCTCGAAAATTTCAATTGGGTGAATAACTCCTTATTCCAATCCATCATATGGATTATTCCCAACTCTTGCTTCTAAACATATATAAGAAATTATAATCAAGTTTGACTCATCGTTTTAGCAGTTGGATATTACAATTATCCCATCGCACCTTAACTAATACAAAACATGCACCTCGCGTAGGCGAAACCTACATTATTCGATACCAGTCTTGATGAGTGCTAAAACTTGGAAAGCAAACATATATAATATTCTCATAATTTGTTTAGTTAAGTTTAACCCATTGTTTTAACAGTTGGATATTACAATTATCCCATCGCACCTTACTAATATATAGATCATGCACCTCGCGTAGGCGAAACCTACATTATCCATTACTAGTCTTGATGAGTGTTAAAACTTGGAAAGCATAAACTTAATATTTAATTTGAGGGAATTGCAATTTTTTTTTTGATCTCACCGGCTTGTTTATCATATAAACCGTCTCTCACATGCATCAACATACATTCACATGCATCAACATACATACAAACAAAATGAAACAGTTATGGCCCCTAGCGCAATTGTTCTCCCAAGCCAATGAGAGAACCTAAGCTAACCTACAACGATCTAAGCTTCTCCAAGCAAGATCTTCAAGGTTGTCCTCCTTTGGCACTGACTTTTTTGCTTTCTTCATATCATTACATTACATAAAAGAAACTCGTTTTACATACGAGGGAGTGAGATGAGAAAAGAAGTTACATTTGGGAGATTAAGAGAGAGGCACGACACGCAGGTCGTATTTTAAAAACCCAAAACAAAACAAAGGAAAACTAAGGCCATAACCGATCACCACAAGACAATAATAAACACTTTATTATTATTATTATTAATTCCTTTAATTAATTAAAATCAAATTATATTTCGACGACCGATCACACTACGCAGAGTTAGCCGGGGGGTCCGCTGCCCGGTCAGCGGACGGTGGTTCCGCTGACCGTTCAGCGGACAGGGGTCAAGGGGGCAGCGCCCCTGCTCGAAAATTTTAATGAACAATTCATTTAAAATTGACGTCGTTTTTCGTACCAACACTTGATACTTCAAAGCACTTTTTCTAGCCGAACGGGTGAATTTTTCCTTGCGTTAACCGGTTAACCATATGCGTTAACCGGTTAACACTGTTTGAAAACTTTTAGAAAATTCTTTTCTGCCTTGCGTTAACCGGTTAACCATATGCGTTAACCGGTTAACATTGTTGAAAAATTTCTTGGAAAACTGTTTTCCGCCTTGCGTTAACCGGTTAACCAAATGCGTTAACCGGTTAACACTGTTTGAAAATCTCAAAAAATTTATTTCGCATTGCGTTAACCGGTTAACCATATGCGTTAACCGGTTAACACTGTTCCAAAAATGTTTAGAAGGCTGTATTCAGTTTCTCGTTAACCGGTTAACCCTATGCGTTAACCGATTAACACTGTTCGAAAAAGTGTTTAGAAAGCACAACTCTTGTGCAGTCAAACCCCAATCGCATAACTCTCTGACAACACAACCCTTGTGTCATCACTAACCCTGATGCACCAATTTCAGACCGTCAAACACATCTCGATTGTTAATTCAGTATGATTGATCAACACGTCATTGCTTCACCATACTAATGTCGGGTCAAGAAGCAAACGACCATTGATCGCTCAAAGGAAAATAATCATTGAGGGTTTGAATGAACGAAACGAGAACACTATATCATATATAATGTATTTTGCATCAGGATTACATATATCACATATATGTAACTTGATCGATCTCAATTTAACCTTTGATTCATTCTGTCTTTAATCATATTATTACAGAATAAAAACAAATATCAGATTCATGGTTTCGTAAGTGGCTCTGATACCAGTGATGGAGAATTGCCATCCAAGGCGCATCGGAATTTAAAAATTTCTCCACTTAGTAATCCTTACGAATGGGCATGATCAGTGATAGAATCGTTACCTCTTGTGGCGATTCAAACCTTTGGTGCAGATCTCTGATAATGATCAAAACCTTTGATACAGATCCACGGGGCGATCACGAACGTTGAACGATGACAACGTCTCTACTCAGTCCACACGAACGGATTCCTTCAATCGCAGTGCTAGCTGTTATGAATGAAGGCTTTGAGTGAGAGAAAGAGGGAAACAAAATTCCAAGTCTCTACTTGAATTTCAGTCTGAGTGGAGTGGAGTGACAATGCTTCTACCCAAGGGGTTCTATTTATAGAACCACTTGTGTGGGCTTCAAGCTAAAAAGCCCACTTAAGTGTATTTTGGCCCATATCTTATAATATGCCCAAAATCACTTAAGTATTTGGTACCTTACCATATTTCGTCTCCCACTTAAGTGCACCGTACCTTACGGTGTTCCTTAGTTACTCTATCTCTCATCAATCCGTCCTTTGTGTGTGACCCTATAGGTTTTCGCGGCGTTGGCAATTATATTAAATCACGCATTTAACATAATAAACAGTGAGCGGTATCTAGCAACACATCACTGCTACCCAAGTCACGAAAATATCATGTGATCTGACAAAACCTCCCGTGATAATAATTATGTGTATAATTACCCCTTTGCCCTTATGTCTATATTGAACACAAGGTATAGACCGTGTCACCCTTGTCCAGTTCAATATTGGGCCCATAGACATTTATCCTGTTACGCAGGATTGGCAAATTCCATCTAGGACACTCATGTCCCTCAGCATGCTTCGTGGAGTACCCATCAACTGTCTTTATGGTTATCCAGTTACGGACAACGTTGGATCAGCAATAAAGCACTCGACTCTACATCTAGGATCCATAGTGGTTTCAGGTCGAAGAGTGGTATACACTATTATCACCATGAGAATAACTTATGACACTTTGCATAACTTTCTATATAGTATTCTCATAGCGGGTCAATCCGGTATAAATATTACTCCTAATATTCATACCTATGTTTAAGACTTGATAACTCTTTATCCATGATCCATGAGATGTGATCATTAGTCTACAAACATAATAGTCTTAATGCTTTAATGTTATCCCACTTCACATTAAAGCTCGACTACAGATACTTTAAGAACAGTGCCCTTATGTTTAATGTGTTCTCATGATTAAGTCACACTTAATACATTAAACGGACTATCTATTCTAGGGACTTTATTAATCAACCATAATAAAGAAAATGCCTTTAAATAATTCGATACAAGTACCAAAAGTATTGGCCTCTAGGGCTTACACCAACAGTTCGCTACCACCTTCGCTGGCTGCTCGCCTAGCGAGTTTACTGACTTTTGCTACTGTAAAAATCTGGGGATGTTCGCTGGAAGCTCGCTGGGTGGTCGCCTAGCGAGCACTTCGTTACAGCACTCGCCTAGCGAGCATGCTGATGAATGCTTCCTTTCTTGGTCCCTTTGCCATCATTCATGTGCCTTTGTTTTCTATTCTTTCATGCCTAATTTCTGCACAATAACACACAAATTAAGGGTACCAAGATCATTTAACATTGTATTGCAAATCATCAAAGGCAAAGGTGGTTTCAAACACTTTAACGATAAAAAGGAGTGAAAGATGCCCATATTTGATAGCTCAAATAAGCACTTTTGGGAATCTAACAGGTGCCAAAATTGTTCTCACACAAATACAACATTGTTATCCTAAAAACTCAAAGTATATATGCATAACCAAATCTTGTTCTAACAGATACCACTCTAGCGATCGATGGGATATGTGATGTTTTGAGAATGAGAATGGATGGTGGACATTCCTTGATTAAAGATATCTTATACATTCCAGGAATCAAATGTAGCCTTCTAAGTATTGGCTAATTTCTTGAGAAGGGTTACAAGATTCACATGGGAAACAAGGGTCTGCGTGTTATGGATGCAAAATGAGCTTCGGTCCTAAAGCACCTATGACTGCCAATAGAACCTTCAAGGTTGAGTATAAGGTTGTGAAGCATAGATGTCTTGTTATTGCAACAAGTAAAGAAGAGTGAATATGACAATATTATCTTGGGCATCTCAATTTTAAAGATCTCAAAGACTTGCAAAAGAGCGAAATGGTAACAGGGTTGTCATCGATCAACATACCAACTAAAATTTGTGAAGAATGTGTGCAAGAGAAGCAACATAAGGGTAATTTAAGCAAGGTTACAGATCGTAGCATCAAAAATCACCTTGAGGTGGTGTATTCGGATGTGTATGGACCGATGCAAGTAGATTCCATTGGTGGCAATAGGTACTTTGTCACATTTATCGATGATCATAGTAGAAAGCTATGAACATACCTAATACAGATAAAAGATGAAGTATTTGAAGTGTTTAATAAGTTCAAGTCCATGGTTGAGAGGAAAAGTGGTCAAAAACTCAAAGTGCTCAAAATGGATGGTGGAGGTGAATATGTCTCAAATGACTTTGGGAAGTTTTATGATCAAGAAGGGATGGTATATGAGGTAGTACCACCCTATACACCACAACAAAATGGTTTAGCCGAAAGAAAGAATAAATAAATCATGAACATGGTGAGAAGCATGCTAAAGGCAAAGAACTTGCTGAAATTGTTATGGGGAGAAACAATATCCACAACTGCCTATTTGTTGAATAGGTGCCCTATAAAGAAGCTTGAGAATGTGACACAGGAGGAAGCATGGTAGGGATTCAAACGGAATATGAACCATTATATATTATTTAGTCCTGTAGTATACCGATATGTTCCTGGACAACTTAGGAAGAAGTTGGATAACAAGGGAGAAATGATGATACTTGTTGGATATCACTCTACCCGTGGTTGAAAAATGTTTGATGTTGTAAATAGAAGGATCATGATCAGTAGGGAAGTTATAATTGATAAATTGAAGTAAGTGCAACAGGGTGTAACTGGTCACCAACATAAGTTAACCAGTTACATGCAGGCATTAACCGGTTACCATAAAGTTGTAACCGGTTACAACTTTGAAACTTCCAATTCTTAAGAAAGTGGAAGAGCAGAAAAGCCTATCATCAAGGAAAAGGGGTATACCTCAAATACTCCAAGATTGTGAGCTGTTGCGAGACAACAAAGTCAATGATGATGGTGATTTCATCCATTTTGCACTTATGACATAACCGAACTTGTCAATATGGAAGAGGCTTTAAGTGATCCAAAGTGGATTTGTGCTATGAAAGAGGAGCTGGAATCCATTGAGAAGAACAGTACTTGGGAGTTGGTTGATCTACCAAAAGGAAAGAAGCATGTTGGTGAGAAATGGGTGCTCAAAGTAAGAGCAAATCCCAAGGGTGATATAATCAAGCATAAGGCATGATTGGTGGCTAAGGTATTTTTGCAAAGAGAAAGCATAGACTTTGAAGAGGTATTTGCACCAGTTGTTAGGATTGAAATCATTAGGCTTGTTGTTGGCATTGCAAATAACCATAATTGGCATATCTACCAAATGGACATAAAATCTGCGTTTTTGAACAGACCGCTGGAAGAGGAGGTATATGTAGGACATCCCCCTGGTTTTGTTGTGAAAGACTAAGAGTTGAAGTTCTACAAGTTGAAGAAAGCGCTATATGGCTTGAAGAAAGCTCCAAGAGGTTAGAATAATATAATAGATGGTTTCCTAAAGGATGTTGGCTTCAAGAAGTGTGTATCCGAGCATGGAATATATGTGAAGACGAATACAAGTGAAGGAGTAATTATCCTTTGTCTATATGTAGATGACTTGTTGATCAAGGGAAACAACATAAATTGTATTTCAAAGTTCAAAAGTGAACCTATAAAAGAGTTTGAGATGACTGACCTTGGTATCATGACATACTTTTTTGGTATTGAGTTCCACAAGTCCAAAAAGGGACTGCTCATGCATCAAATAAGATATGCTTTTGAGATATTGAAGAAGTTTGAAATTAAGCATTGCAATGCTGCCATTTCTCCAGCTGAACCAAGGCTGCAGTTGTCTAAGAATGAGGATGAGTAAGATGTTGATCCAACTCAATATAGGAGGTTGGTTGGACCCTTGCGTTACTTGTAGGATATGTGATTGGACTTGGAGTTTAGTGTTGGTATTGTGAGTAGGTTCATGGGGAGACCGGAGATGTCTCACTTGGAAGCCGTCAAGAGGAACCTATAATACGTCAAAGGTTATGTTGGTTGCAGAATTCTCTTTCCCGCAGTGAATACGGGCATAAAATGAAATTTTCTCTGTTTTACCGATTCAACCTGGTGCGGAGATAAAGATGATCGAAAGTCTACAGTTGGATACATCTTTATGTTCGGTACACACCAATATCATGGTGTTCGAAGAAGGAACTGGTAGTTGCACTAACATCTGTCACTTTCATGTATAGGAAAATCCAAATAGATGTATAGGAAAAGCCTAAATCCAGGCCATTGAGCCTCTATAAATACCTCAACTATAGGGTTGAGAGGACAATTATGAATACACAAGAAATAACCTAATAATACATAGCTTCTCACCTCATGGGAGCTTTCTCTCTCCGTACCAAAAAATACCACCAAATAAGGTTTCTCACTACTATGAGCAAGCCTTAAACCACCTAAAATCCTTAAAGTCTTTAATCACCCCTACCAGCTTAGGGGTGCCGCACATCTGTAATTTTTGATAAGTACACATGTGTATTCTTAAAAAGTTGGTGTCTTAAAGACCTCATACGTCAATCTCAATTTAATGAATGCTCTAGGAATTTTTCCTAAAATCCGATATCAAGCGCCCCCCACTTCCAGATTCATAAATGTGAGTCTATAAAGATTACTTTTGTTGTTAGGTACTCTATTCCACATAGAGTATAGATCTCAGTAAGAGTTTTTATCATCTGATCTATTTATTGCTTCAAGAATCATGCTTCTTTTGATCTATTATAACATGTTCACCTAATATCAATTCATAAGTTTTTATTACCTATTGAACCTATTTCTCGGGATCTCCAATTATTTAGTTCTGCTTATCATTATGAGTGATTCACTTTTCCATATGCATTAGTCCCATCTTAATCAATGGCTTATGGAATTTCTCATCGACTAAATTTTCATCAATGTGTATATGATCCACTCTTACATCTCTAATAGATAGCAACTCTCTAATAGTGTTGTTCTTATGATATATTTTTTTCTCTCTTACCATTATAGTAACAATTCTTGACTTTTTACCATAGCTGCATTACTATAGCAACAAATCAACATGGTTGGTAATGATTTTTACCATAAGGGAATCTTTACTAGCAAGAATCTTAATCAACTTACTTCTTTTCTAGTTGTTATATCATCTCAGATTCTATATTATACTAAGCTAATATTGTCTAATTCTTAGATTTACAAGGCACAAATTCTCGAATGATGCTAAACATATAATCATCGGTTGTTTTGAAATCATTTGATAAGATATTTCAATCTGTTTCTATGTATTCTTCAAAGAAAGTAGGAAACCCCATATAATGTAATCCAAGTTTCATCGTTCTTTTTAGGTATCTAAAGATGTTATCAATAAATTGCTAGTGCTCATTACTAAGTTTAGTGACAAACCTACTCAATAGTCCAACGATATAGGAATTGTTGACTCTAGTACAGTTATTGGTATACTTGAAGATGATAATGATACTTGAATATTCTAAGTTTCTTACACTTTCACCAATATTATTAAACAATTTTACACTTAAACCAAATGGTATGCAAACATGTTTCCAATCAAATTGTTTATATTTCCTTAGGATTATGGATGACAATTTGATCCATCCCCAATGGGCATCCGCTAATTTACCCACAATGGATAAGGCAAAAACCCGCAAAAATGGGTATGGACATGAGCTCAGGTAATTACCCCCAAAAATAAGTGGGTATGGGTGTGGTTATGAGCACCTTAGTACCCACCCCGCCCCATACCCGCATACTATATTTTTATGTATTTTAATTTATATTTATATATTTTAATTTATATTATTATATAAAATGTATGTCTATCAATTATAAGACGTATGTTAAACCATTATGTATTTAATATAAGTTTTCGTTTATTTTAAAAATGAATTGTTTGAAAACTTTTTAATATTTTTAAAAACTTAAATTTATATGACATTTTATAATTGTTCTATTTGTTTTTAATAAGAATGGGGTCACAGATACGGGTATGGATACTTACATACCCATAGGACATGGGTACGGGTGCTAACTTTGACGTCCAAGCGGGTATGGACTCGGGCATATGGATTTTTTCAAATCGCGGATATGGGGATGGATACTATAGTACCCTGTCCAAACACTGCCTATTGTTATCCCTACTTTGAATTTTTTCAATATAGTGAGATTAATCCAAGAAAATCCCCTTTTTGACCTAGTAATTTAATACAAAAAATTACATTAGCTTCTCTGAGGCCTTTAATGTCAAAGTTATTAGACATCAATGATTTCACAATATTTACAACATGATTGTTTGAGCCAAATATGTGTAAATAATCTACATATGATTGTGCCAATTTTAATATCGGATTTATAATAAATACATTTATCTCTTCATTCAGTTTGAACTCATTCATTGTCATTAGGTTGTCATGCTTTTTATGTCATTGATTGAGAGCTTGTTTAAGACCATACAAAATATTATCTAACTTATAGACCATAGTTTCATGCCCATGAATCACAAAACATTCATGTTATTTCATATAGATTTCTTCTTCTAGTTTACTATTTTAAAAAAATTATGTTAACATCAATTTGGTGTAATCATAAGGTATGAATAGTCGAAAGATAAATTAGTACCCTTATCCTAGTTATCCTTGTAACCGGAGAAAACGTGGTCGAAGAAATCTAGATTTTCTCTTTGTCTAAAATGCTCGGCTACAAGGTGAACCTTGTTTTTTTAAATAGTTCCATCGAATTTTAGTTTCCAATTGAAAAATCATTTAAAAGCTACCAGTTTGCAACCATAAGGCAAGTCAACCAAATGTCAAGTCTTGTTAGATTTTAAAGAATCCATCTCATCATTTATGGCCTTTTGCCAAATTAGCATCCAAGGAAGACATAACTTTTTGAAGGCTAGTTGAATTCTCTTCTAATCTATAAAACATATTATCAAGTCTAAACTCTTTAGTAACTTGTTCTCTTACCTCTTTGAGATTCCATTACATCTTGTTTGATGTTCTCATAACCACCTGTGATAACTGAAAGATGATTAATTAGTTATAGTGCCCCAACTATTTTTCAATTTAAAAGAAATTCATTTTCATAGACATGTTCTTTTAGAACATGATTCAAATTATGTTTTATCATGATTCAAATCAAACTAAAGCAGAAATCGAGTAACATAATATAACATTTAATCTTTTATGATTCAAATCACTTTTTTTATTTATTATGATTCAAATCAACTTAGATAAGATTTTAAAAAAATCATATATATATATTATATATATATATATATATATATATATATATATATATATATATATATATATATATATAATATAATATATATATATATATATAATATATATATATATATATATATATATATATATATAATATATATATATATTATAATATATATATATATATATATATATGCTTGCTAATGTGATGAGTGAGAGTGTTTTTTCTTTGTGACATAAAAAGTGTGCACATTTTCAAAAAGGTTATGCTACTTTTCGATTAAGCTAAATTAAAGTTTTTATCTCCTAATTTTATATGATTCATAAAATTAATCTATTTATTTTAAATTCAACTTTTTGATCTCCATCTCACATTTTTATAAAAAAATTATTAAGATATTCATTTTTTAACTTATATTTTTATTTATAAAGTTGCACATTAAGTTTATATATCATGATTTCTCATGTTTTACAAGAAATTTGTTATTTAAAAAATAAAAATATAGTTAGTTTTAAATATAAAAATATGAGAGGAGAATTAAAACTGTTTAAATTTAAAATATGAAATTCAATTTTGTGAATCCGATAAAATAAGAGGATCAAAATTATAACTAAAATCTTTCAATTAATAGGACAATTAAAAGAAAGAATCAAATAATTTTGTTTATACTCTTTAAAAGAATGAAATTGTTAAAATAATATTTTAAAAATAATTATAAATTTTTTTATTTAAAGTTTTTGAAAAATTGTAAAAGAAAATTTAAACAAAAATATATAATATTATAAAATCATATAAAAAAAGTTGAAGTATAACCTAAATTTATAGGTAATTATGTCAATATTTATAGTATATTCGTCAATATTCTTCGAAAGTCTTTAGTATACCCAAAATTTAATGAAGAAATTATATTCAACTAACCTAAACTTATTTACCGGCTAATTCAAAGAAGTCAACACAGAAATTATTTGTATCGAGATTCAAATATGTAATTTTGAGAGTATCGATGTTCGCGGTGCGGTTTGGACGATTTTTATAATAAAAATCATCCGAATCGCAAGAGAAAAAAACATGTGAATTGGTTTGATTCGGTGACTTTAATAAAACCGAACCAAATCAAACCACACCAAACCAATATGATTTTGGTTTGTTTCGATTTTTTATAAGATTTTTATTGAGCCATAATTTTATATATATATATATATATATATATATATATATATATATATATATATATATATATATATATATATATATATATATATATATAGAGAGAGAGAGAGAGAGAGAGAGAGAGAGAGAGAGAGAGAGAGAGAGAGAGAGAGAGAGAGAGAGAGAGAGAGAGAGAGAGAGAGAGAGAGAGAGAGAGAGAGAGAGAGAGAGAGAGAGAGAGAGAGAGAGAGAGAGAGAGAGAGAGAGAGAGAGAGAGAGAGAGAGAGAGAGAGAGAGAGAGAGAGAGAGAGCAAAATAAACTTGTGTTTAATCATTCATACACTACCAAATAATAACAAAACATCATATTTAGACAAATTTCTCATTCAACCTACGAAAATAAGATTAGACAAAATGGAAAACAATAGTAGCATAAACCAATATCAAAAATATTATAATAAAACAAAAAAACATTATAAAGAGAGGGGATATTAGAGATGATGAAAAGAAAGAACATAAGATATGCCATATTAGAGAAGAAAGAAGCTATAAAAATGAAATTCGAAGAGAAAATAGTAACATAAAAATGAGAAGGTGAAAAGAAAATAATATAAGAGAGGAAAAATTATAGTAGAAGAGACGATACATACATGACAAAGAAGATGAGAAAAATGTGTGATACTATTATGAGAGATTTAAGAAGGTTGAAATTGAAATCTTAAGTGTGATTCAGCGAAAATAATTTGTAATTGTAAGGTTAAAACATAATAGGTTTGAGTTTTTGTTAGATATGGGTTAAGTGAAATTTGAATTGTAACATAATGTAGGATGATTTTGTTTAGTTCGGTTTACAAAATACAAACCGCAAATCAAATCGAATGGTACGATTTTATTAAATAATAACAAAAACATATTCGAACCAAATGCGATTCTTTTACAATTTCGATTTACTTTGAATTACAATTTTGATTTGGTTTTGAATCCCTCTATTTAAGAGAGGATCTCATTTTTAGAAGTGAAGTTTTCACCGTTAAACCATTCCTTACTGATTATATAAAAAGTATCATGAAGACTAAATTTTTTAATTTTCTTTTTTTTAAATAAAATACTTTCCAAATAACTGTGATGATTAATTTTTCGAAATAATGAAATCTATTTAAGAGTTTGATATCTACCAACATATTTTCATACGCACCGACAATTGAAAAAAAAAATCAAATGGTTAAAAGACTCAAACCTCTACTCTTTTGTGTCACACCATATTAGTGATGTTTATGATATTGTAGTAAATATTGTCCAAGTTTTCTTCTTTTAGCTTTAGAAAAAGTGGAATGGAGGATGGAAATGAATTGTTGAACTTAAAAATATCAAGAGGTGGAGAAGTTGGAAAATAATGAAAAGTTAATAAAGGAAGTAAAGAAAACGATAGAGGACTGTTACATTGGCACCTAGTAAAGAACAATGCTTTTCGATAGATATGTTTTGGAAGTGTTGGCAACTGTTATTCATTGTATGGTTCATAAATTAAGATCGTGATCAAAAATAAAGTTGATAGTGCCACTTTTATATTTGTTTTTTAAATCCTTAAAGTTCAAATTTTAAATTATAAAAAAAAGAAGCTTTTACTCAACAACTATTTATATATTAATCACAAACAAGATCCTTAAACCCTAAATTTTAAATAATGAAATTGGTAATATAAAGTTCAGTCGAAAAATATTAAAGTCTAACTAAATATTGTTTTAAATATGATTCGAATTTAATTTTTCTTAAATAGTTAATTTTTAACAATTTTGAACTTCATGATTTTTTGAAATTGTTGTTTATATTTGAGTAAAATGACTAGGGTTATGTTTAGATAATGACAGGTGAATTGTGTGTATCTGTGACATAAAATAACTATTATTCTGATTACTCTTTTACCTATCACCACTCATTCTCTATGGTTGAGGAGCATCCACTTTGTGATTTAGTGCTGCCTGTGGTAACCAAGTATTACATTACAAACACTATACTTGTAATTTAGTACGACAAAATTAGAAGCACCATCACTCACTATTTCAATAGTGAGGTGTTGCTTGTGAAAAAGGGATTGAAAAGTGACAAATAAAAGAGTTTGTTTAAATCAATATTAGAAAATTTTGAAAGGATTTTTTCCCACCTAGAGCGGAAATTGTGCCCACTTTTTCTAATATTTTGTTTACTTAATCTTTTTATCTATTTTATTGATTTTAGATACTATCATAATTTCGGTCTTAATATTGTTGGATCATGAAGAGATGAAGAGATGTGTCAATAGTGTTTAAAAGTAACATATAAATGAGAGATATATCATATATTCAAGGTAATAGTTATCTGAATTCTCTCACTTATAAATATTCAAGTTTCCACATTCATAATCAATGTGAGACTCCAACTCATACTTGACTTATTATTCTTAATATTCTTTAATTCAGTCCTTTTATTCGAACTAAAGACTAATGATATCATTTGTTACGTCATGAGGAGAAGCATCAACATTTGGCTAAGAGCAACACACAAGTGAGAGAGATACACATATTCATCCAAAATTTTACAATAATAGATGTATGAGTTCTTCCACTTATAAATGCTCAAATCTGCACATTTATAATCAATATAGGACTTCAACTCACACTTGACTTTTTATTCTCAATAGATCCATATTTTGACAATTTTATATATATATATATATATATATATATATATATATATATATATATATATATATATATATATATATATATATATATATATATATATATATATACTACTCTGACCTATTTATAAGAGAAAAAAATATTATTTTCACATTTATTAAGAATGACGGTTAAATGCATTTAATTTTCTTGATATTATGTAAAATAGTTAACATAATTTCTAATTTACCTTTATTAATTGTCATTTTCTAATAACGTTAAGTAATTAATACAGAGATAATTTTGAAATAAAAACATTTAATATGCATAGATTTGTTGACATTTTCTTATATTTAATGCCAAAATATTTAAAAGATTTTTGCTTATAAATAAGGTCGAAATATGTGTGCGCGCTTGTGCCTTCATAGTCGATTACTCAGAGGAAATCACATTTTGTTTAGAATGCTCATGGTGCAAAAGAACTATCCTAAGGAAAAATAGAGATGACTCAGATTCAAGATTTATCTAACGACTTCCTGCATCACACGCTTAGAAAATAACGGATTATTATAACCACCCTCACTAGACACGCGCGAAGAGTACACAATTTCAAATTCAAAATTCATTCAATTTTCTCATATACACTGACTTGAGCGTTGGAGTGTTAACCTTGCAGGTCATCAGTTCCTCCAACGCAATTAAAGTTTGGATTATCTCACTATTACGAATAATATATTTCATGACAAAGTTTTCTCCTCACCCAACAAAAAATCGAGGTATAATATCAAGGTGCGCCATATTTTATATATTTCTAAAAATAAATACCAGACACTCCCTCAGTTTCTAAATATAATCAAGGAGAAAAATAATTCAAGACATGCTTCGAATCTCAACAAATGCAGTTTTTGTTTTTGTTTATTTAAAAATGGTGTATTTTTTTTTATTTCTAAATTAATGATATATTCCTTCAGTTTCCATAATAATCGAGGGATTAGATAATCATATTTTACTATAAAAACACTTGTTAATAAGATTTTATCCTAAATCTAACTTATATACAGTTGTTCCAAACTCATACGCATCATTCTTTAGTATTGATTGCAAGACAAAAAAAAAGTCTTCAATGTTTTTCTATCTTGAACAAAACATTTTTCTGCCCTTGTAATCTATCTCACGTAATGATGTTGATGTTGTTGTTGTATTTTTGGAATAATTTTCCTATGTTGTCAATTAAAGAAAATACTCCATAATTTATTGCTTTCCTTGGTTGGCAATATTAAGAAATTTATTCCTAAACATGTTGTAAATTGCAAGCAATTGCAGTACAAAAAAAGGGTAAATGGTAAAAAATTGAAAAGAAAACAAGACATGTTACTTTCAATTTTTAACATTCACCATTTTTTGCAAGTAATATATTACCTCGATTTATGTTAAAAATTGAGGGGAGTACTGAGTATTAACGCATGTTAATTTCCCCTCGACTTTTATTTTTATCACTAATATCTTTCCCCTAAGTTTTGGTCATAAATCGAGAGGTATTGCACTAGTTTTTAAAATATCAAAAAGCTATTGTTAGGGATCTAACCAATGACCATTTTAACTATCCCCTCAATTATTCTAAAATCGAGGGATATAATAGAGAGTTTTAATGAAGCCATTTGTTACCTCGCCTCTGTAAACGAGGTTCAATCAAGTTTGCGTCCGAGGTTAAATGTATTTTTTGTAGTAGTGTTTGTGGTTCATCGCAATCATCGACTCTCCAATATATTCTAGTTCTAGTACAATACAATAGCTTCGACTGTGGGAATCGACTTTTGATTCTTACATAACCCACAATCGTGAGTTCTCTCTTCGAACCGTCGATTTAAAGCCTCTTGAACTCACTGAATTATGATATATTCGAATAGTGAATCAACCTTGATTTTTTGAATTTCCAAATTCTCGATCGCGCAACCTTTCTAAAATGGTTGGACCTAAAACTACACGTCCAGTCGCCTTACACGAATCAGCTTCCGCTCAAGCTGTGAAAACTCAACCTCCTATTCCTCATCCTACGCAAGGTATTACAGATCAAGCAACGATAAAGATTTCATTGCATTCAGTCTTGTAGCAATGATACAACATTAATAACAATGCAGAAAAATGTAAAAAAAACACAAGCGATTGGTAACCCAGTTCGGTGAAAGCACACCTACATCTGAGGGCACTATATCCAAGAAAGGAAATTCACTACTTCGGATTATTACACTTAGTCTTACAAGAACTAACAAACCCTATATTCAAAGCCTCTTCCTAAACCTAGTCTCTTTTCATTAATGACCCCTCCTAAATATGAGAACCAACTCATTTTCTTCTCAATCACACAATAAATGATTGGTGTTTACAACTCAATGAGCAATGTTAAATATTACAACTCAACTAAGACAAGCCGTATATGTCAAGTTACTGAAAGATAGAGGTTTACAATAATAGGTTCAACATTAATCTAGTTATGGCATTAACATGGAATACAAGTAACAAAGACTCAAACCCTAACATAAAGAATGTATTTTTTGTGCACCAAAACTCTTGACAAACAATAAGAATTGAGTCTCCTTATATAACAATGTCTTCTGGGCTTTTTCTCCTTGTAGATCTGCATTTAATTCGTCCAAAATAATAGTTGAATCAGTTGGATATGGTTTTCTCCTTAAATCTCTCCAACAAAAAATGTGATTTGTTCTAATTCAAATTCATATTTAAATCACATTAAAATTTGATTTGAATGTTTCTAGCTGTCAAAAAAATCAAACAAACATTGCTAACAAAAATGTATTAAATCTGATTGAAATCCAGTCAGAAAAATTACACCAAACAACATTCATCAAGGTCAGGTGTTGTACAACACATGCTGGAACATCGTGTCTATATGTTGCACCAGAACATTCATATCAACTCTTCTCCTTGACTTGCAGATCTTTTATATAGGAGAGAATATTGGATAAATGAAATCTAAACCTGCTACAATTACCATCTATTTGTTTCCAAAGGATTAAATGTTAGAACATCTTGTTCAACATGTGTCCCTTCTGCACCAGAACCAGTTTGAGCAAACTCCATGTTGTTTTTCATAATGCAGTCAATTTCAAAAGGACCAACAATCTCCCCCTTTGGCAATTTTTTGCAAAACAACTCTTCATGCACCAAACAAATAAGTATCACATGAATACTTAGACCAACAACAACATCCAAAGAAGAATATCTGTGTGAGCATACAGTAGCAGCAATAGAAGCAGCACAACCCAGAGCATAATTCATAAAGTATGAGATAGTTACAAACACACATACATAATGTCATGAGTTTGCTACACATAATGCTCCATAAACAGAAATACATGTAATCATTCAAGACGAGTTAGACATGCATCTACACAAGGTCAGTAGTCAGTAGTCATAGATCAAAAGCTACTACTAACACATATCAACACACAAGGTTAAGGCCAGATGCCATACCAAATGTTTCAGCAAGTGTGCACACAGAAACCAAATCAGTTAGTACCATACATATCAGTCAGTACTAGGCACAACATGATATGTCAGGTCAGCAGAAGATCCTCACACATCACAAATCACATTTAAATATGAATTAAACATCTTCATGTATCAAACAAATCAAACAAACATTGATAACAAAATTGCAATAAATATGATTGAAATCCAATTAGAAAAATCACACCAAACAACATCCATTAAGACCTACTAAACAAGGCAAGATACTGTACAACACATGTTGGAACATCGTGTTCCACATTTTGCACCAGAACATCTAGATCAACTCTTCACCTTGACTTACAGATCTCCTATGCATGTGAGAATCTGGGATATACAAAATTTGAATCAAGTGCAATTATTATTTGTCTGTTTCGAAAAGACTAGATGTTGCAGCCTATATGTTGGAACATCTTGTACATCATGTGTCTCTTCTGCACCAGAGAAAGCTTGAACAAACTCCATGTTGTTTTACATAATGCAGTTAATTCCAAAATGACTAAATATCCCCCCTTTGGCAAGTTTTAGCAAAACAACTCTTCAAGCACCAAACAGTTAAGTATCACAGGTATACTTAGACCAACAATAACATCAAATAAGAATATCCATCAGAGCATACACTAGCAGCAGCAAAAGCATTACAAACAAGAGCATAATTAATAAATTATGAGGTAGTTACACATACACAATATCATGAGTTTGCTACACATAATGCTTTATAAACAGAAATACATGCAATCATTTAAGATAAGTTATACATGCATGTACACAAGGTTAGTAGTCAATAGTCAATAGTCAGTAGTCAGAGATCAAAAGCTACTACTAATACATATCATCACACAAGGTTGAGGTAAGATGCCAAATCAGATGCTTTAGCAAGTGTGTGCATAGAAATCAGATTGGTTAGTACCATACAGATCAATCAGTATTAAACACATCAGGATATACCAAGTCAGCAAAAGATCCTCATACATCACAAAAGTCAGTAGTAGTCACTAGTCACACCACCATTCCACTACACACAACTTCTCCCCATTTTTCCCATGATTTGGTAAACCTCAATTAGCAAAGTATGTGAACGGGATAGACAAAGAGCACACAAAATTAAGAGTAAAAACTATCAGAAATCTAGAACATCAGGACTGAAGCTAGAACATAAGAATATAAAGCTTGAATAACTCGTGATGAAATAAAATTAATACAATCTTCGTCATCATTTGAGTAGGTTTCTTCTTCAATTCAAATCCAATCTTCTAAATCTTCTTAACTAATCCAAATCTTGCTTTCATACCTTGGACATCAACAAATCTGAAGTGCATGAGAATCCAATCTGTATAACATGCATCCCAAGATGTCACACAACATGTTCTAGGCATCTTGCTATCAAATTTTCATATACAATCAAAGAACACAACATCCCCCTCTGGCTATGATTTAGGCAAAACACATATTAAATAATTCTTCGAGATTGCACCAAGCTAGTGCACAATGCTCTTCCACGGGGAAATGTCGTGTAAGAAGCCATTTCAAAGAGAAGTCAGGTCGTAGTCCCTGAGCCGATTGCATCGATACCCAAAGTCGCAGAACCACCAGAAGAGCAAGAAGCGTTTACTCCTCCTCAGTGCTCCGAGGGATACCAAGGCTGCCATAATTCTCTGCATGTTCAAGTAGAGAAGCCACTGACAAAGAATCTGCAAAAGCATCCTTTATGCTCCCGAATCTTAGACAATCGAATAATGATGTCGTTGGGAAAACCTCTTAAGTTGAACGAGTACAACGAAAAAGGAGATCCTAACAAACACGTGTGACTCGTCAACGAGCAGTTAAACTACTTCCACGCTGACAAAGCTTCCAAGTGAAAATTATTTGCACTAACTTTGACATGATTTGTCTAGCTGTGGTTCAATGGTTTGTCGGACGGGAGTATCGAGTCCTGAACCGACTTCGGCAAAAGCTTCACATCTCATTTCACAATTTGAAAAAGACAGTCGATATATATATATATATATATATATATATATATATATATATATATATATATATATATATATATATATATATATATTCCTAATTTTTTTTTGTTACTAATTTAGATTGAGTTTAAAATTACAATAATGTGTAAAATGAAGGTGTTAAATTGGTAAATAACTTGACTTTAAAAACGTTTAAAATAAAAAATAAAATAAAATGGCCTTGTTTATAAAATAGTACTAATATAGGATTTTAATTAACGTTATTTAACAGAGAATAATAAATATAAGATTCTACATTGTTAATTAAATTCTATTATTATTTTAAAAGAAGATATATTAATATAATATTATTATGGATATATTTTTAGAGATGTGGAAGTGTGGCTAGTCCATCGTAAGGTGTTAGTAACAATTCAATATAAGAGAAACAGAGTACTTAAAATGGGCTTCAAGGTGAAGATAGTCCAACAGAATTATATAAAGACTTTCAAAAGACAAAAATAATTTTAAAAAATTATAATAACTTGTGTTATATTTACACAAAAAATTCTCTTTTAACTTCTCCATAAACTTCTAAAAGCTTGTCCATAAATTTCTTTCTTGGAATTATATAATGACTTTTTTTGTAAGGGAAAAATGTTTATATATTTCACTTGTTCTAATATATTTCCTTTAAAATTTTGGTTCACTTTTATGTTTTTTTATATCCGGTCAAGAACTGGTATCATAATATAGGAAGAAGTATATTGGCACCCTTAAATTTTACCCGGCACCCTCATGATTAATATAAAAATTTCATTTTTTTTATTAATAACGATTTGGGAAGTTTCCTTTCACATGCGAAAAATGTGATACGTCATTCAAACAATTTGAAATGCATTTTTTACCAGTATTTTTAAAAAAATTATGTGCGACAATTTTTTTTAACTTTTTTAGAAAAACCAAAAATAAAATACAACAAACAAATATGAACTATTGAGTTTTTTAAAAATTCGGAAATAACCATGTATTTACCTAACATTTTAGAAAAATCCAATGCGTGGCAAATTTTATCAATTTTTCGAAAAATTAAAAGAAAAACACAAAGTAAAACTAGTGAATTGTCAATTTTTTAAAATCCATAAAAGATCATGTATTTACTTGTGTTTTTGAAAATTTTGGTATCCTTCCTGCATTATACGAGCATCATGTATTTGCTTGTGTTTTTAAAATCCATAAAGGGTCATGTATTTACTTGTGTTTTTTACCGATAATTTAAAAATGCAAATAAAAACGTTTGTAGGATAATGTTTTTTCTGGAAATTTTGATAAAAATACATGTAAAAAAATAGATTTTATTGGATATTTTAAAAAATCCGACAAAAAAAGCATAGTTTTCGTAAGAAGTCGGATATAAATTCAAAAAAATTGGTGGAAATATATAAATTTAATAGAAAAGATACTTGATTGTAAATATATAGTAAAAGCTTTAAAAAAAATACGGTAAAAGTTTCAAAATCTTTGAAAAATAACAATTTAAATGATAAAAAGTTATGCGAGTAATTTTGATAAAAACGAAACAAATAGGAATCTCGGATATAAATAAATTGGAGTCAGGACAAATTCTCATAATATGTTCACAATTTAACAATTTAAGCATGTAGTGGTTATGGGCTTTGTATATCACAAAACTTGAATCTTCTTTAGATCCCGACACCGTGACATTCTATCTATAAAGAAAAAGTTTAATTCTAATGTATTTTGAATTTATTCACTATTCTATTTTGTTTTTTCTTTTTCTGGATCTAAAATTACTGTTTCTTTTTTATTTGGTTTAAATGAATTTTTGATCTCTTTAATTCTTAATTCGGATGATTTAAACAATTGATCTTCATATTATAAAATTAATTATTTTGAACCTTTAATTTTAATTTAAATGATCTTTGAATTTTGTGAGGTAATTTTTAATAATCATTTATTAATAACTAGGATAATTTATTAATTAAAATTAATATTTTTTATAAAATAAAGTAATAATTAATTATTTTTCTTAATTATTTTTAGAACTTAATTATTTAAAATTTTGAAATAAAGCCCAATTAATAATAGCATCCATTACAATTACAAGCTTGTACCATTCAAGAAAACATTGGGTAATACATTATTGACTTTTATATACACTAAAATTATTTATAACAATAATAATTTGGAGCTCCCGTATAATTACAAGCTTGTACAATTTCATCCTCTTCTTTGACTTCATCTTCCAACTGACTATGTTTCCATTTCACCCTCCTTGCAGCTCAAACTACTGTTGCCAAAATTTACTTGACAATATTATGCATAGAAGTTTCAGCAACAAGTTTAGTAGAATCGTCAGGCTTCAATGGCATGAAATGTACATATTTAGCCTATCTATCCACCGCCACTAGAATGACCGTAAAGCCACAAGATAATAACAATCCAATGATAAAATCCCTAATAACATCTTCTCATACCTCAGAAATGAGTTCTCGATGTTGACCAAGATAAGTTCTCGATGTTGACCAAGATAAACCATGACTTTGGAAAGAGCATCACCAACCACATTTTCTTTCACTGGCTTGTACTCAATCGGAAAATCATAACCAATGGAAACAGAGTTGGTTAGAAGATGAAGCTAAAGAAAAGGATGGAATGGTACAAACTTGTAATTTCACTGGCTTGTACTCACAAACAAGTCTTAACTCATCCAATTTAGACAATCAACATATTTTTTACCTTTAAAGAATCCTATCATTGCTCAAAAAATAAACATTAAATCTAAAGTGAACACTAATACTTAAAGGATGGTGTATCTTGTCATTTCACGTTCTTTCTGTACTACTTATACGTGCCCTATTTTCACTTTTCTACACAAAATGAATCTCTATTTTCCCACCTAAATTTGATTTTGAAATTACAGGGGTAAATCCTAACTTGTCTACTTCGCCTCAAAACCTATGTTAATAACTTCTCGTGAAATAATTTTTTATCGGTTTTTAACTGTAAGCGACAATAATATATGTCTGGAGGTACAATGTCAACTTTCTCATTAACAAATTTCTCATCCGTTAGCAAATCATGATAAACATCCATATCTAAAATAATGCAAACCATTTTAAAAGCATAACTACATCAAGAAACAAATATTCCATAATCTAGAATTAGAACATGCATTATGGTGGTTTGCAACATTTTCTAATTGTAAATTTTTAATGTTCATCTGACGCATGCTCAAATTCTAAAATTTAAAATATACCCGTATAAAGTTTGTGACGTGAAGAAAATAAAATGTTATAAAATACAATGACGGAGATTTTTAGATTCACATTACTTTTACACTTAGCCGGAAATGGCATGAGATCAGCTTATTAAACATGTTAACGGAAGCCTAAAAAAAATACTAATTTATACATTTTAATTCATGGTTTTATTTGATTATCCCATGGAAAATAAATTAGCACAAAAAAGAATCAATTTAATTTTGGTTGAAGTTAAAATTATTTTTGTGAGTATTGTTCCATATACTTTTTCTAACGACATATGGAGTTCTAGATTCCGATTGAAACTTTTGAAAATTTTAATGCCATGCCAGCTTAGCTAGCATTAAAAAATTAAAAATTAAAAACAAATATTCTCCCAACATGCTACATAAACCTTTTTGCTTAGTAGTATTTCTAGAATGTTTAAAATGACAAAATCTTCAATTTAAAGGTTGGAATCTCAGTTTTTTTTTAAATGAGGTAAAGAGGAAGTCACCCATATGACAAAGAAAAAAGTGATATTAACATAAATTTAAATTGATAGTTAACATTTGATTTAAATCTAAGTTCTGATACTAAATGATAAGAGTATCGAAACCGTCAAAACTAAATTAGAAGTCGCGATGATAGATTTATAGAAGATGTCACAATAAGGGTGAATAATCGATTGATAAGTCAGAAAGATGTCACAATCAACTATGGAGGTTCATGTCGATATGTCAAAGTTTAGTGTCACAATAAATTAATAAGCTAGAAATAAGGTTCAAAGAAACAAAGATAACAAACTTTATTTTTTTATTCAATCAAAATCTATTTTTATTTCATAAGAGAAAAATATAATTTATAGAGCTCTTGCAGCTAGTAACTCAATAAACCTTAATAAATTAAAATTATACATAACATTATTTTTTAGATTTGAATTAATAAATATTAAATAAAACCTAAATATATTTCTAATAAACCTAGTAGACGTTACTTTAAAATAATTCGCTAAATGATTTATGCATTACAAGAATTTCTAGAGATTTGAAATAATGAAAAAATAAACTCGAAAATTCGGAAGATCAAGATAATGATGGAATAATAAGCTATAAACAATGCACCACATAATCGATCCCTCCCTACTAAGACCAATATAGGGATAAGATAACAAATCATCCACTTCTATAATTAATCTCCACTTGAGTAACAAATTAACTAGTATAACATGTTATTCATTTGAGCCCATTTTCTCATAGGAAAGAAAAATTTGAGTCCAAAAGAAAAATCATGTCTAATTATTTAAACTTTTCAATGAGTCCAAGACCATGTAAATTGGAATCTAGTACTTCATATATGTCCAAAACAAAACATATGGAACCTCACTCACAAAAATAATTTTATTTTCAACCAAAATAAAATTGAGTTTTTTTTTTGTGTTAATTTATTTTTCTTGGACTAATCAAATAAAAACAGGAATTAAAATGAAAATTGAATGTTGATTATTTACGTTCAAATGAGATATGAATGAGATGAGTAATATATTAAATTTGATAAAGTTTTTGGTGAATATATAATATTCATTTAATTTGTATATTTATTTTTAATTTAAGAGAATTTCTTATCTTATCATGTGGGGTAGAAAAACACCCTATGGAAAATAAACAATGTCTCTTAGATTTTGGAGATACATATACGGACGTATCATGCACCACTTTTATGACGAACCAAATGAGTGTCACTCTAGATTAAAACAAAAAAAATATTTTGGATATGCATCTCTAGGTATTTTCAACAAATATATTGATATTTGAGCAGTCTAGTAGATTTTTCGGAGATGTATCTACCGAGGTTTGGAGCGAGATTTTGAAATTTTTGTCACCTTTTCATGTCATATATTTTCGGAGATGCATTTCCGAAACAAATTGATAAAACACTCACCTTCATGATCACATACCCATACTTGTTTTCCACTCTAAATCCTTTCCAAAAACCCTTTCATTCTCAATCAACATTTTCACTCCAAATCTTCGTTCTTGTGTTTCATCATATCAAAGGGAGTAAAATAAGTTGGAATTCCAAGTAAATATCATTTATGTCAAACCTAATTTCTCACATTAAGCTTGTTTTTAGTCTGAAAAACACCCGTTTTATCTAGAGATACATCTTTGGATTCTAGATGAACTCGTTCAGAGATGCATCTCCGTAGGCTATCTGTTATCATTTTTCAGGTCTATTTATAGTATTAGCACTTATTGAGTGTTTTATTGTAATTGTTAGAGATATATTTTTGACTCATTCTCATTCAATCCAGTTGTACAACACATTTCCTACTGTGCTCATTATTTACTCAACGTACAAGACCAACAAGTATAAACTTCCATTATTGGAGATTGTTGGTATTACCTCTACTGAAAATACCTATTATGTCGGGTTTGTATTTCTATAGTGCGAAAAAGAGGAGAATTTTACTTGGGCCTTAGAGGTGTGTCAGACAATGTTGAAGGACCAAAAAGAGATGCCTAAAGTAATTGTTACCGACCGCGATACCACTTTGTTGAATTCGATAGCAAAGGTATTTCCTACTTCTTATGCATTACCTTATAGGTATTGCATAACAAAGAATGTGAGAAGTCGGGTTAAACCCGCAATAGGGACAAAATAGATAAAGGCCGAAGATGGAAAAATGATGAAGGCGAGTGTGATAGTGAAAAAAAATAATGGATGCATTAAATATTATATTAAATTCTTCTACTAAAGAGTTATATGACGATTCAATTATACATTTCAGGAAGGTGTGTGAGAAATATCCAGATTTGTTGAAATATGTTGAAAGCATAATTCTAGACCAGGTGAAGGAGTTGATTGTTTGTGTATGATCCGATCAGGTTAGCCACCTTGGGAATACAACAACAAACCGAGTTAAGTCTTCCCATGCTACATTGAAGAATTGGTTAGGAAGTAGTAAAGGAGATTTGTATAGAGATTGGGACTTTGTGAGCCAAATGATCAAGAACCAACATAATATGATACAAACATCATTTGGTGGAGCATCACAAATTTAAAACACAGATTTAAAGACACCGATCTTTATTCTCAGTTGGTCGGCAACATATCTCAAGCATGTTTGAATTATATTTTTCACGAAGCTAAACAAGTTGAAAATATAGGCTCCGATAGCACAAAAGTATGGTTGCACAATTGTGAAAACCTATAGTCTCCCATGTGCTTGTCTTATAGCAAAGAAGGTGAAACTTGTTAGCCCGTTAAGAATGGATAAAGATTGAAGTCACAAGAAAAGGCTTAGGTTTGATGATGACGGTGTCATGAAAGACGGTAAATCAAATATGTCTATCTTGATCGAACGAGAAGTGATACAAGAGAGATTTTTTAAAGCCGATGACAATATGAAACTCTATATCAAATAAAAATTGAGGAATTTTGCTTATCTAGAAACCACTGACTTGAAACCACCCTCTTAACCGAAAAAAACTAAAGGTTTTTCGAATAAGCTTAAGCCTACATCAAGTGACAATTCAACAATGCAATCTTCTTTGTATTTTGAACATCAATTAAGTGTATGTAATTGTGTATTAATATTAATGAAATATAATATATACAATTTAAAATATTTTAATATATTTGGATGTGTGCCAAACAAAATACACAAATTCTGTTTTCTGCCTGGTTCAGGAGAGGATCCGGAGATGTATATCCGAAATCAGATAATAAGATGGTACTGAAAATGTATCTCTGAAACCAACAATGATACATGATATAATTTTTGAGTCCATAATTGTCTACAACTTCTAAAAGTTTAGCCTCTTGTACTCCCTCCGTCCCATATTATAAGCAAATTTCACTTTTTAGATTCATTAAATAACTAATGTATCTGGTCTATATAGACCAGATACATTAGTTATTTAATGAATCTAAAAAGTGAAATTTGCTTATAATATGGGACGGAGGGAGTACTTTTTTTCAAACAAATAAAAATGTCTCAAATGTCACAAATAAACACCATCTGGTATGTCACGAATGTCTCATTCTCCAGCGCAACATCCAGGCAAAAGTTTAAGCTCAATGAGTATACCTCTTTTGTAGATCTGCAATACGAAGTGCATAATCTCATACCTTATAGAGATAATCGAAAAATTGTGAAGCTCGAGTATCATTCACTGTCAATTAACAACAAATGCAAGATTGAGTTCAACAACTATGAGCTTAAGACGAATGCAGTTGTAAGGGCTATCTGAAATACATTTTTTTGTTTCGAAACAAAAGTTCTGATTGAGTTGGAAGTGACGATTTCAAGATCGATCGAAGATATTATGAAGATGTTGAAGCGTCCACCTGGATACTGAAATGTAATGTTTGATTTTATGTTAACATCACTCATGTAATATTGATTTTATGTTATGAGTGATAATTTTATTTTGTCAAAATACAACCTTCAAGTTTTCTACTTCTATTTTTGTTTCACAATGTTACGAAAATGCATCTACGGACAGATTCCAGAGATGCATCTTTGGGTCAAAAAAAGGCACACTCTTATGGTGTCACTCAAAATTGGCATATGTTGTGTGTGCTTAGGATGCGTCTGAAGATCCATCTCTGAAATCTGAGGGGCATTTTAATATTTTCACGTAGTGTCTTATTAATATATATGGTGCATTAAGAAATCCCCTAATTCAATAAGGGAATGTCTCCACATTTTAGATTCAATCTCGTTGTGACTTAATGGACCCAAAATATTTTCTTTTTTTATCAAGGTCCATAGTCAGAAGATTCTTTTTGCCCTCTTTGAGTTGTATTTGTCACTCCTTAATTTTTTATTGGAAAAATTTCTCTTTCACTTAAAAAATTTGGTAGACAAATAAAAAAAATTTAGTATGCATTTTCATCGTTCAAACTTTTTGGTGCTTGACATATTTTACTTGATTTTTGAGAACATTTTTTTTAAATAATCAATTTTAAAAAAAAAAAAAAAATAACCCTAATTTCCAAAAAAATTACATAAATGGGCACTTTTGTGCCCTAACTAACACATGGGCGCCACCCTAGATGGCGCCTACCCTTAATTGGAGGGCAAGTCGCCACTAGGAGTGACGCCTACACCCCATTATAATTTTTTTTTTGCTTTTTTTTTTCTTTTTTTTAATGTGTTTTTAATTAATTTTTTAATTTTTTTAAATTTTTTAAAACTTATTTTAGATTTATTAATTTATATTAATACATATATATAAATAATACTATTTACAAGATATATATATATATATATATATATATATATATATATATATATATATATATATATTAATTTATATATATTAATTTAATTTATAACTAAATAATATTATTTATAAATTTTTGGGAGAATTAGGGTTAATCATGTTAGGGTTAATTAATCAATTATAATTAGGGTTTATTGATCGGTTATAATTAGAGTTTGGTAGTTATTTCCTAATTCAAACCCTAATTCTCCCTAAGACTAATTAATCAAGTGCGACACTAATTAGGGTTAAGTACATTGGTGTACAACCTAGATTTTTTCATATAAATAAAGTGTTATTTCCTTGCATTTTCTTCACCATTTTTTCCTATCACTTTCTCTATCAAGTTGAGTTCATGGCATCCCCCAGACCATCATCATGGCAGCGAACATCATCAAGACGGCCGGATCCTGAACCAGTAATCTTAAAAAGGGATGGGCATGTTATTTTCTCGCCTGTCAAACCCCCAATGGAGATGAAATTTTGGAACATCCGTTCGTTGGACCAACTAAAAAGGTTCTTGATGTCTTGGTTAGAGGGAGATTACCAACCAGGTGAAGTCATCAGAAGGATTCAGAGGCTTAGAACAAGGTTCTCATTTGAAACTGGAGAAACGGTATGTTGGTGGGTTGAAGTTGAAAGCGACATTGATTGCATCCAAATGATGCATGGATCAGATGACATAGTGTTAACTGTTGTAATTTCCTAGATTTTAATGGTTGTTTGTGTTGTTGTTCTTGTATTTGTTATTGTTCTAATACTTGTTCTTGTTTTAGTACTTGTTCTTGTTCCAGTTTTTGTTTTTGTTTTAGTATTTGTTGTTTTAATGTTAGATGTTTGTGTTTGTTGTTCCAATGTCATCTTCTATTTGGAATAAAAAGTAAACTTTATTGATAAATAGCATTGATACACAGAGTTATGAATATGAAAACTATGTTGTGGAACTAGATCCACGATATGGACATTTGTTCTTATTATGCCCCAGTTGTCGATATATGCTACACTTCCTCTGCATTTTCTCTGCGACGTCCATTTCAGTTCTAATGCGCTTGCTGTTTGGGCGACCACTTTTATTCCGCCGCATCGAATCGTTGTGCCAAACAATTTCCCCGTCATACTCTGGCCAATATGCCTCCATTGCTACCACCGAAAAGGGATTGTCGTATACATTTAGCAATGTTGAAACTTTGTAGATGGGAGACACTAGCGACAATGCATCGAAGTGGGTGTGTGAACACGCTGCAATGACATGGGGACAAGGCATACGATAGGCCTGAAATTGACCACAGTCACACCAACAGTCTGGTATTAGGACCCTATACTCTTGTCTGGACAACCCCTGGTTGTGGTCAATTGTTTCCTTGACACTAAAAGTATGGCCATGGAGGTCGAATTCCGTAACCCCATGGCTGCTGGCTTTGGCAGATTCCTGCCTCATAAACTTCATGCAGGCATCACTATATACTTGACTCATCTGTAACACTGCATTCCAGTGCTTGCCTCTTGTTACGAACAACCTTGCCATCCGAAAATAGGTCGCATTCACCAAAGCGGTTACCGGGAGGTTACGTATGCCCTTAAAGACGTCGTTCATTGATTCCACAAGATTTTTTGTCATGTGGCCCCACCTCACCCCATCATCGTATGACCTAGTCCACTTTGCTCTGTCAATATTATCGATCCACCTCCTTACATCAGAATTTGCCAACACTATTTCCCGGCGGTAGTATTGGAATCCAGGTTGGTTTAATGCATACCCCACGTTTATCAAATTTTGCTTCAAGAATTTATCTTTGAACTCCCGCACAAAATTTTGAGCAATATGCCTGATGCAGTAGACATGCGTAGACGGGGGGTCATGCCAACCATTTGCTGGATTATTGTATGCACTGTCTATAGAAGCGTGCCTGTCAGAAATCACACAGATGCCAGCTTGTGGAGTCACGTGCGTTCGAAGATTCTTAAGAAAGAAACTCTAATCAGCAACCGTTTCTCCTTCTACCAATGCAAAGACTATTGGGAAAATATTAGAATTTCCATCTTGTGCGACCGTCATCAGTAACGATCCTTTGTATTTCCCATACAGCCAAGTTCCATCGACTTGAATAAGCGGCTTGCAGAATGTGAAACCGATGATGCAGGGACGGAATGCCCAGAAAAGTCTACGGAATATTTCATTACCTTCTAGACGAGTTCCGTCAGGGGATTGTGCCAGAAAGGTCTCCATTATAGAAACCGTCCCAGGTGAATACAAATGTAGTGCAGCCAGGTAGCGCGGAAGTTGTTTGTATGATTCCTCCCAATTACCGTATACCAGTTCAATTGCCTTGGTTTTCGCTAACCAAGCCTTTCTGTACGACGGTGTATATTTGAAAACAGCAACACAATGGGAGATAATAGTTTTGACCTTGAGTGACGGGTCAGCTTCAACAAGAGGTATTATGGAATGACATATCATATCATGGCTAAGTTTGCGATGATCCTGTGCCATGTTTGTGTTGACACAAGTGTGAGTTTGAGAAATGGACCCTATCACCCACGCATTATGTTTCTTCTTGTACGATGTCATCAACCTATACCCACACTCCGGGTTTTTGCATAAAATAACGTATCTTTCTGGGTTTGATTTGTTAACATCGTAGTCAACACAGTTTTTCAAGTGCCAGTTTTTTATTGCTAACAAACACTCTTCCTTGGTCCGAAATTGGTCACCCTTCTTTAACTCCTCATCAGACCTCATATATGGGTTGTAGAACATATCTGACGAGGGCTCATCCTCTCCCAAGTTAAGGGTTGTGAAGTGCGCAGGCGGTGAGTAGCGTTGCGTTATAGGTATTTGTACTTGGTCTTCGTCTTCGTCTTCGTCTTCGTATTCGGAATCACGGTTCACCAAGTCATCAACCACGTCTTCTGCATCATCAACCACATCGTCTTCAACGGGGTGTTCAACATCTTGTTCGTCATCAACCACATGATCAATAACCTTTGACTGAATATTCTGAGTTGGTTGAAATTGTTCCAAGACAATGTACAACACTATATAATCCTAACCAGAATACTCATGGTTACGAAACATGTACTGTGCCTCCATGTCATTTTGAATCAACGACTTATAAAACCTGACTGAGTTATTTTCAAAAAAAAAAGGTTGTTGATAAAAAATTTGGGACACAGGTTGTCTAAGTTTGGACTAAATCTTTTTTTTCAGATAAGAGAAGTCAGCTCCTCTATTTAGACAAAAACGAGTGCAATCGGTGTTTCTAAATAGGAAGCCAGACATATCACATTCATAAGTCTCACCATTCACATGAGCTTTGATTTTGTATTGTGATGAAGATGCCATGATATGTGAAGATATGTGTGAAATATGTGAAGATATTATGAAGATTTTGTGAATACCTGTGTGAAAATTTGTGTGAATACTTATACTCACGCATGCCTACATACACGGATTCAATTGTGATACATGCGTTAGACGTGTCACATTTTTGCATGCAACACATCCACCAAGCCTTCCCCTAGACAAGACAAGTGCAACCTAACCTGTACCAATGCATGCTAACCTATCCACCTAGCATCTTGGATTCTCACGCATGCCTATCCATCAAAGTCATATCCACCTAGCCTGCAAAATTCTCACGCATGCCTACATACACGGATTCAATTGTGATGCATGCGTTAGACGTGTCACATTTTTTCATGCGACACATCCACCAAGCCTTCCCCTAGACAAGACAAGTGCAACCTAACCTGTACCAATGCATGCTAACCTATCCATCTAGCCTCTTGGATTCTCACGCATGCCTATCCATCAAAGTCACATCCACCTAGCCTGCAAGATTCTCACGCATGCCTATCCAACTCCACCTAGCCTGCAAGATTCTCAGACAAGACAAGACTTCAATGTATTCGCCACCTAGAGTGGCGAGTTCATGTCTTATCCTGACCTACTGATGCATGCAGTAGACGTGTCAAAATTATTACATGCATGCAGCTCCACCTAGCCTGCAAGATTCTCAGACAAGACAAGACTTCAATGTATTCACCACCTAGAGTGGCGAGTTCATGTCTTATCCTGACCTACTGATGCATGCAGTAGACGTATCTTATGTGAAGACATGCATGCAGCTCCACCTAGCCTGTAAGATTCTCAGCCAACTTTGCATGTGTTACACGTGTCAAATTTTTGCATGTGTTACACGTGTCCAATTTTTTTACATATTCATACTATTTGAATACGGTTATAAATAGCAGGTCATTCTTGAAAATTTTCATCATCTATTAACACTTTTTTTTCAGAGAACACCGGCGAAACTTTTCATCAACAAACCTACGTTCTACATTGCAATCATGTCTCTTCTTACCATGGGCCAAGAACACAGAGGCACTAGGGCGAACATTGCCTCATTCGTAAGTTTTTCTTGAACATTGCCTCTTTCGTATGTTTATAATTTATTTTTTAAAACTCCAAACTAATGATTGTTTATATTGTTTGTTTTTAAAGGATCCCAAGAAATTTCATCAACGTTCACACCCTATGGCTTATCCAGACCCATGATGCGTACCTTACATAGAGCGTGCGGGGTTCGGTCATGTTATGCATGTGGTAAATGCCACAATTGATGTGAAATTTATTCTTGCTTTGTGTGAACGTTGGAGACCAGAGACACACACTTTTCACCTACCAACTAGTGAATGTACAGTCACACTAGAGGACGTGTACATGCTTTTGGGTCTTCGAATAGATGGTAAGCCTGTGACTGGAAATGTTCAACAGCCCAACGAACTATGTGTTCAAATGTTGGGCGTAGATCTAGTCGAGGGTGAGGGATCTGCGAAAGCAAGGGGCCAGGGTATTAAACTATCGAGCCTCCAATTCTACCACGACGCTATAATTTTGATTGAGGATTCGTCCGAACAAGAAAAAAATAATAAAAATAAGGTTTTACATTATGTTATTATTTGGGAACTTGCTATTTCCCGAAGGCACGGGAAATAGCATAAACTTTATGTACTTGAGTTTGCTCGAGGACATAGATAGAATAAGCACGTATAGTTGGGGTTCTGCTGTATTTGCTTTCCTATATAGCTCTTTGTGTAAAAATGCACAAAATGACCACTGTACATTTTTTGGATGTGTTTTTTTGCTCCAAACATTTTTCGGGGGTGGTGGAGATTGCCGAGGCTAGCCCCCGAAAATCCTAACGACTACTCCTTCCCCTACGCAACTAGGTAAATTTATGATGTTATTTCATTTTGTATATTTATTCTATAAATATTTGTAAATAATATTATTTATCTTTTTTTGTTTAGGTTCATTGCAACTGGACTAGATTACAGTCTTACCCCGAAAAATAAAATAAAATTTTATCGTCAACTCTTGGATCGTCTCCGAGCACAAGATGTATTACCACTAAATCATTCATCTTCTAACTAATTTATTAATATCAAGCATTCTCAATAAATAACATATTTATTTTTTTCTTTGCAGTTTATTTGGAGACCATATTTGGGATTGGAACATCAACCCAACCCCGAAGATGCAACTGTTTGGACATCAAAAACGGCTATCATGCGATTCACCACTGTGGAGATGCACCAAAGTGACCGTGTCAAACTGCAATTCGGAATGCATCAAGATATCCCAGGCCCCCCAATGTCTTTGGAACCTTGGCATCTTAAAAAAGTCAGCCACCAGTGGTATGCCCAAAATTGGATGGCATTTGCAAAGGAGTTCTGTAAAATGTGGAAAGAGCGTGCCCACTATGTTCTACAATTTTCGGTGGCGCCCAACGAAATGAAGCCGACAAGGGAATATGTGGATTGGTATAGAGCAAATACAAATCCAGAAATGATTGTGTCTGACCCGTTCTATTTGGACGATCCCCGAATGCAACAACCATATTTCCAACAACAACAACCACCACAATATTCCCAACAACAACAACCACCACAATATTACCAACAACAACAACCACCACCATATTACCAACAACATCCACCACCACCCTATTACCAACAACAACCACCACAACACATGTCCACCCCCCAACCAAATCAACACTACATACCATAAACTCAACCCCAATATCATGAAGATTACCAACACCAACCTCAACATTCCCACCACCATCAACAGTCCCAACACCTACCGCAAACTCAATCCCCCCACCAACACCAATCCCAACACTTCCATCACGACGATGTTCCGGGCTCTTCCAGTCCTCCACTTAGCCCCGACACAGGTATACAATAGGATTACTAACAAGACTACTACACACCACAACAGACATTGTTCTTTAGCCAACCCGATTCAACCCTCAACTACCAAAGGCCATATTTCGAGGACGCACCCAACAGGAGTCAGTTTGTACCACCGAGACAAAACTTTGAGGGCGCAGAGGGCACCCGCCTTTCCTACAGCATTGAAGGGACTTCGACCCAACCACAACGGCAAAGGGCAAGGGGACGCGTTACGACTAGGGGTGGGAATAGGGAAGCACCACCACCACGTGAGCCGTCTAGACGAGTAGTTAAACTTTATAAATATATTGTCTTGTGTATTACTTTAATATAAATATATTGTGTTTATTAATATAAATTAATATATATAAATTAATATATATTTATATAATATCTTGTGTATTTTACAAATATATAGATAATATTATTTATTTACATGTATATAAATTAATATATTTTAATAATTTATATATAATATTATTTAGTTATAAATTAAATTAATATATATATATATATATATATATATATATATATATATCTTGTAAATAATATTATTTATATATATGTATTAATATAAATTAATATAATTTATAATAAATATAAATTAATAAATTTAAAAAAAGTTAAAAAAAGATTTAAAAAATTAAAAAAATAATTAAAAACATATTAAAAAAAGAAAAAAAAATTAAAAAAAAAACAAAATTAGGAGTAGGCGCCACTCCTAGTGGCGACTTGCCCTACAATTTAAGGGTAGGCGCCATCTAGGGTGGCGCCAATGTGTAAATTAGGGCAAAAATTGCCCATTTATGTAACTTTTTTTAAATCATGGATATTTTTGTAATTTTTTTTAAAAATATGATTATTTATAAAAAATATTTGATTTTTGAAATAATCGATATAAAATATAGGTGCGCCAAATCTTTTAAAACATTCAATAAATCATATTTTTTATAATTCTTAAAACAAACAAAGTTAACGTTATCATAATTTTTATGTTTTATAGTTTTTAGGCTATGATTTTATAACATATATTTGAAAACTCTGGTAGAGTCTTCCAGTATAAAATTATAGATTTTAAAAATAAAAATATGTTTCTATATCCATTTTAAAAAAATAGATATAAAGTCTATGTTTTTATATCGATTTTTTTCTTTCAAAAACCAATTTCTAGAAGTTTCACTTCATTGAAACTTTCACTTTTTCTTTAAAAAAAAAAGCTTTCGCTTTGAATATTGAATATTCAATCGGAATGTTATCACATTCTAATAATTTTAAGTTGAATTTATTTTAGAATTTTTTTTTCATATGAAATGCAACAGTGGAGAACAAATTCTTATGTGAAAATTTGTCTAAAGCATTTATAACAAATAAAAAATTTTGACACAAGAGAAGCTCCTTCAAAATGGGCTGGTGAGTATTCAAAATATAATAATTGTTATCATTATAAAACATATGTAAAGATGAAACAAAAGGAAGAAAGACTAAAATATAATTGGATTGTGAGAGGAATGGATAACATAAATATTTAGGTGTAAGTTATAGGCAAAGATCTAAAAAAATATAGAGTGTAACACTCAATTTTAGTTAATTATTATTATTTTTCAAATTATTTGATTTATTTTATTTTATTAACTGATTTATATGTTTTGTGAGAATTATGAGTATTTTAATAATTAATTAATGATAGAATTTAGAGATATATTAGAATTGAGTTGAATAACTAAGTTTGTTAAAATAATTAAATAATAATAATATTTTTATTTAAAATTAGGAAATTATGGAGTTGAAATAAAATAAATATTTGATAGAGTTATTATTTGATTAAAATAACAACATATTAGATTTTTTTATAAATAAAATAAGTGAAATACGGTAATATAAATAGATAAGTTAGATGAGACTTCTATTAGAACGTGAAATTGTGGAAAAGAGGAAGCGGCAGAAAAATCTAAGGAGAGCGATCGTAGGAAGGAGAGTGAGGTAGAATTCTAATGGCAGGAAAACCTAACGATCATCATTTTTGAGGTCGGGGGATTATTTATATGTTGGATGTTTAGGCAGTCGGATGGCGAGGGGTCCTAACCCTCATGTCTTCTTCTTCCCCATTCTATTGTGTTTTGTGTTATCGTATGTTTGTGGTGGCCAAAATGCTTTGTCGCAACTCTTTTGAATTAATAATGAATTGATTTTCTTTGAATCCATGCTGGTATTGTTGAGACTAATGATATTGTTCTTATCGATCTATGGTTGTGCCCTTTTGGGGATTGTTGCTGATAATTTGGTTATGATTTGTTGTGTTGTGTAATTGTTATTTTTTCTGAGCGATCGATAACCTAATCCCAAATGGCCTAATTTTCATGAAAAAAAACAAATATCACTTTTTTTTCTTCGAAAAATCATAAAAAGGGTTGAAATGTCGAAAAATCACGAAAATTGAGAAAAAGTCAAAAATCCAAAATCGGAAATTGGAACAAGGGGGCCGCGCCTATGACGGAGGCGACCAGGATAGAAAAAGCCGCGCGGCAGAGCCACTAAGGCGGAATGCGCCGACGACTGAGGGGTTAGAAGCTATCGAAATTGGGTGTCGTGGCAGCGACAGTGGGTCGGGGGTCGGTCCGACGGGCGGGGAACTTTTGACGGCGGTTCAATGTTTCACGGTCTAATTGGGTGAATTTCAAGTAATTTTGAGTTCAATGACCTTTTGCTACCCTTTTTATAAGTTTGAGACTCAACTTGTTTCCTTAGGGTTATTATATTATTATTTGAGTCAAGCCACCAACCAATAGAGTTTATTAGATTTATCTTGATATGTAAGAGTTGTCATTTGAGCACTTTAGGATAATTTAGAGTTGTTTTGGAGTTACAGAGATTGTTGTAGAACTGTTTAGAGTTCCTTTGAGAACTATGTTGAGTAAAAGATAAGAATTGTTACCCATTTGATGAGTTAGGAGTATAAAATAATAACTATTACACTGTCGATATACTTTTGAGTAATTTTATGAGCCGACGAGGAATATTGAGTTGTTGAGTGTTTCGAGTTGCTAAATAATAATATAATTTTACGCTATTCTTTTTAATATAATTATTGATATTTAATTGTATTGATGAGTTGTGTAACTCAGAGAGAATTATAGTGTTAGCCTTATATTCGCTCATTGTGGATTCAAAGAGGACCATGTTGATACGAGATGTCATTTGTTGATTGATTATAAGTTGTGATTGACATTATATGTTCATGCATTCATGTATATTGGAGATAGGTAGGACTTTGACCCGACGGGGTCAAGTGTGTGTGTATATATATATATATATATATATATATATATATATATATATATATATATATATATATATATATATATATATATATATATATATATATATATATATATATATATATATAGAGAGAGAGAGAGAGAGAGAGAGAGAGAGAGAGAGAGAGAGAGAGAGAGAGAGAGAGAGAGAGAGAGAGCATTGTCTTAGTACCTCAAGACTTACTCTTGTTCCTTTCACAATTAAAATGATCAAAATTAGAAAAAAAGACATAAGCACGTGTCCAGATGAACTTTCACACTTTCACATCTTCGACTCCACAACTTCAAGAATTCAGGCTTTCACATATTTAAATATCAAAACTTCGGAATTCGTCATCGTTTTTCCTACTTGAACTCTTCAATGGTTTCCCATTGGCACCCACATTGTTCCTTTTTATTTGAAAAATATTTGCAAGAGTTAATATTATCACCAATCCACAATAATATTGAGAATAATAAAATCTCTTATCTAGATCTTGATTTGTATATATCGTGATATCAAACTCTTCTGCATAATCTTTACTCGATTAACGCTTCTTTAATATTCCAATATCATCAATCTGCTCTAAGCCTTCGTGTGTAGCAATCAACTCCTCGATCATATTGATTCCTTGAACGATGAATTTCATAAAGATTTTAGAAGAGTTCTGCCTTATCCGTAGCCTACCACACGGTCACTACCAGGGCAATTTGGAGAGAAGAACCTACTTCTTTTTAATGGAATTTGTCAGCACCATTGACAATCACCTCAATCTTGCAAAACTACCTGAAAATCTCAACCAAATCTTTAAGAAAGATTAGTTTCAAGAGCGTGTCTCCTTCAACCAATTACAAATATCTCGTTATCAAGATCTGAATCAAATTGAAGTTAAAGATATAAGAATTTCGTTGCAAGAACTTGAACTTTCAAAATAGGGTATTGGTTGTTCTCACAAAATCATACAAAAATGAATGTCAATTTGTTGATTTGTTTCTTGAGAGATAATGATAAAAAAGTTTTATATGTGCTTGAGATTAAGCACTAAAAATTGTTTAAAACGTTAATTAGATTCGAATCAAGAGCATTTGATGATTTGGATCAAATGAACAAGTGAAGTGGAATAAAAGAAAAACATAGTTTTAACCCATTTCTTCAGTTGATTCTAATCAAGAGAAAGTATGATTCTAATCAAAGACCTTGTGATTCGAATCATGTGTTAATTTTGATTCGAATCAAACAAGTTAAGCAAACTGAAAAAATGTGTGGAAAATTGTATGATTCAAATTAGATATAAAGTTTGATTCGAATCAATTGCGGTAGAGGTGATCCAGAGTTTGATGATTCAAATCATGTGTTAAATTTGATTAGAATCAAATTGTCTGAAAATTTATGGTTTGCCTCTATTCAAAATGATTCGAAACTGGATTTGTGCTTGATTTGAATCAAACACCCAAAATCCCAAATTTTCAAAATTTTCAAAAGATTTTGAGAGTTGTATTTCAACCTAACTTTAATCAATAACATATATGACTCTTATTCCACTGACTTACACAATCGATTAAAAACATCATGATCAAGTTAAAACCTAACCAATGGTTTATGCATGCTAAAAATGAATCATTTCAAAACTTAATCTAAAAAGGTGAAATCATGAAGGAGACTCAAATAATCAAAAGTAAATCAAACTGAAAGCGATAAGACAAGCAACAAATAACTGTATTGAGGTTCTTCCCTGAATGTATTAGGGACATGAAACTACACATAGAAACCGACCTAAGTTCCACAATCACAAAGGTGAGCCTATCAAAACTACTCATGTAACTAGGTACTCCTTCATATAGAGTATATATCTCATTAAGAGTTTCTATTATCTCATTCTCTTTTCGCTTTAGGATTCATGTTTCTCTTATTTATACTAGCATGATCACCTCATATTACTCACAACTTGTTATTACTCATTGAACCTATTGTCGCATTACGCGAAAAACCGGCGGGAGAACAAGAACAACAGAGCCGCCACCGTGCGTTATTTATCCCAAAAGAGGGAAAGGAAACGCTCAGAGTAAACCTGGAAAAAGCATGGTCTCGCGACCAAAGAGAATGGGATCGGGAGTCGGTTATGCGAAGGGAAGGTATTAGCACCCCTACGCATCCGTCGTACTCGACGGGATCCACGCACAATAGGAAGGAAAATAGTTGCTAAAACACTGCTCAAACAATCATCTATATAGGCTGAAGGAGACACAAGAAAACAAACAAGACTGACTCGGCAGGATATCGTATCCTGGGCCTACTTAGTCTATCAAGCATAGACATCAGAGTCAAAGTAGTTCGAACTGGGGAAACGACACATGCTCGCTAGGATATCGCATCCTATGCATACGTATCTCCTTTGGACGAAGGAGAATCAGAGCATCCGTAGCTCGGCTAACACGCACACAAAACAAACACAGGCAAAGGCAAACGTGGAGCCTGAATGCCAATCACTGGACTTACATCAGCATCCGAACCAAAAACACACACAAGGAGGCCAACATGGAGCCTGAATGCCAATCACTGGACTTATATCAGCATCCGAACCAAAACACACGCACACTGGAACCCGACTGCCACTCGATGGACTTACATCAGCTTCCAAGCACACAACAACACAAAACAAAGACACAGGCGCCCGGAGAGATCTGCTCATCTCCTGCCTACGTACCTCATTTGGTATGAGGATCAGGGCGACGTAGTTCCCCTACGAAGGGACACAGGACTAGCCTAACCAGACGATAGAGGGAAACACAACTAGGGAGACTACGACTCGAGCCTAGCTGTTATCATGCAAGATTGTCCCTAAGTCAAGGTTTCTAGCTAACTTGCACAGGAAGCAAGCCTATCCTATTCAACACAAGTAAACAGCAAATCAAGCATTCACAAGTAGCACACACTATATGCACACAAAAGGGGCTCAATCAAAGGGTAAGACTGCAAGAGCAAGTCATCTGTACAGAGGTATGGTTAGCTCTTAACCTTGCCATTGAGGGGCTAAGGTGAAGCTGATGAAAGGTGAGTGAAGATAAGACTTCACAGCTCTTATCCCTGGTCAGGGAGAGCTTCAGACAAAGGAGCGTGGGTTCAGAATGTGGGAACCCTTCTACACTCAAGACTCTGACACAACTGTACACTGTACAAGATCTTGGGTTTGTGTCCCAATGCATCAACACAGTGGTGTGAGCAGAGGGACGACTCAACAGAATAGTGGGAGATAGATTGCATATCTCTTTGATCCACCAATTGCCTCATTGAGGTCTTTACCTGCTTGGCACAAAAGTAAACAATCACAAACATCGCCTCTTAAGGAGGACTTCAGACAGGTGCCTGGCCAAGTAACAGGCCAGGTCTTCCAGACTACATGGAGACAAGAATGTTATACCTCAGTGCAAATTGCTTATCAAGCAAAGCAAAGCAATATTAGCAACTAATGTACCTGAAATCAATCAAATATCATCAGTATACCAATCACAGAACTAAACAGCAAATGGTTTACAATTAGCTATACACAGACAAACACAATCCAATGCACCAAAGTGCAAGCAACTCAAAGGAGTCAAACATCCTACAAAACAAAACAAGTTAGTGTACAATGTCAAATGATATCTCAATCAAAAGTGAATCCACCTCCTTAAGGTATTTTGCCTCTTAACCTGAAAATCACATCCAAACGTGAGATACAAGACCACTAGGACAAGCCTAGGGTCAAAAAGAAGGAAAAAAGTCAAAACAGCAAGTAAAACATGATCAACATCATCATTAATCACATACAAAGAGAATCCAATTGGTCTCATGTCTAAACCATACACCAAATTAATTTCATGCACAAATTAGATCAAGCTAGGCAATTATGAGTCATATAGGAGCAAACAGAATGATATCACTCAAACAAATACCTAAACAGCTCAATAAATTCAACAAAAAT
This sequence comes from Lathyrus oleraceus, assembly GCF_024323335.1. Classification (NCBI taxonomy): domain Eukaryota; kingdom Viridiplantae; phylum Streptophyta; class Magnoliopsida; order Fabales; family Fabaceae; genus Lathyrus; species Lathyrus oleraceus. The sequence continues at coordinate 104,466,442 of NC_066579.1, read as the reverse complement.
TCCAGCATAAAAAGGACACATTCAATGAGCTACATATCAATTTTCATGTCATTTGGACAACAGGAAGTAGGTCAATAAAAATCAAAAAGTCAGCAGACATCTAAACAAGTCAACACATGGTAGCAAAATGAGCATCAACTTCAATCACATTCCAAACAGTGAAAACAATTAAGAAATTAATGGGACCAAAGCCAAAATACACCTACACATGTTATGAATCACTCCATCAAATTTCACATTCATAGGATAAGGGATAAGGGTTTAGCAACATATGTAAACTTGTTACACAAGTGAAACCCCAAAATTGCTAAACAGCAATCAAAAATCCAAATCAATTAGAAAATGGATCAATAAAATCCACAAAACTTCATGTTGATAGTTAACATATACATTGTATCTCATGCAAAAAATCAGGGCCATAGGCCTAGTGGAAGCATGGAAAAATAAATCATGAACTCAGCATAGCATAGTGTGACACATATTGTCACACTCAAATAGAATAAATCATATCTATCAATCCAGAGGTCCAAAAATTACAAATTATATGTCAAAAATTCCAGGAATGAGTCAAGAATCATCATATGAAATTTCAATTAATTTGGATAAGGCATGATTATTTGGTGATCAAAATAGTGGAACATACAATTATTGTACACATGATAAAGATCAATATACCATTCCAAAATTCGACCAAGCACAACATGAACTATTATGCCTAAAAAATTCTAGAGAAAAATTGGGATCTAACAAAAAAATTGCCACCTAATTTGGATTAATATTGAATTTTCTATGATTTTTTAAAGTTTTGTTAATTATGTGAAATATTTATTTAATGGATTAATGTGATTAATTTACAGCAGTGGCATTTCAGTAATTATTCAACGCCAAGCCAAAACGCACTGTAGCGTTTTAATGTGTTGTCGCGCGGGGATTGGCCGGATGTGGAGGGAAACAGAATTTGAAATTGCCAAGCGACATGAATGGATTGAAACGCTACTTTTCCAGATTTTCCTTCGTTCTTCGTCGTGTTCAACATGTTCATCAATGCCGGATGCGGTTACGAGATTTTCTTCACCAAACGACACGAGCTTTATACCGTCCTCTCCGTCTCTCAACGTACATTACAGTTATGGCCACGAAATTGTCTAAAGATTATCACACGCGAAGATTCGATCGAAAGAAGTTTCGTCATGCAAACTTTGAATCAAGATATCTCTCTCAAATCTTAATGGATTTTGATTCTACAACTTGCAATGCATTCTACAATCAAAGATCTACAATATCCACATCACAATTTTGAAAATCGTTAGAGTCGAATTCCAACCTTAGTGAAGTGCAGCCGTGGAATTCGTGGTTTCTAGGTCCTCCAAGGCCAAAACAGTTACTCCATGATGATGTAGAAGTAGAGTGAAGGCGAAATTTCAGCTCAATTAGGCTCCAGGTGGAAGATTTCTTCAACTGTTGTGAATATGGAGTTGCTTCAACAGCTGCATTTTCTTGGTACCATGGCCATGATCTTGATGAAACAGAAGTAAGATTATACCTGCAAATGAAGAATTAACCAAGAAAGGCCACGAGCATTCAAGAATTATTGAAAAAAATTGATGAAAACTAGTGTATGTGCAATGGTGAAAAATGAGAGAATTGTGAGTTTTTTTGTTTTGGATCTGAAAAAATGAGATGTGATTAGTGAATACAGTTGCAATTATCTATTTATACCAAGGCTTAATCACAAAATTAATTAAGATTAGCAAAATTGGAGAATTAGTGTAATGTGCAATTTCACCACTTTTGGCCAAAATGCCCTTTCTCAAACCAGCTGATTTTTCTGTTCAAACTTGGTTCCAACAGGTCACAAATGACATTTAGAAAGTGTTGCAAAAAGCCTCATTTCAAAATTCCAAGTATTTCTCAAATTGGACCATTTTGCCCTTGGATTTTAATTAGTGCACTTGAAAAATGGCCTTTTTGTGTGAATGCTTTTGGCAAAATGTGATGATGGATTATGAAAATACACATTAAATGTGATTTGCTCAAAGAAAAACCATCCAATTTGGCCATTCCATGTGAGAGTTATGGCACTTTGATTTCGGACATTTTTGGAAAATGAATGGATCATATCTTGCTAACCACACATGGGAATTTCAAGTTCTTTGACTTTTTGGAATGGTGAGATCAAGATCTTCAACTTTCATGTTGGACAAAATTCCATTTGAATCTTGTATGATGAAGTAATTTTGAGGAGAAAAAGTTTCCATTTTGGGCAGGTGAAATTACAGGTCACCTGCCATTTTAGGAAACTTCTTGTCTGACCTCCAAATCTTCAACCTTGGTCTTTGATATGTCAAATGAGACTTGTATGGACATGAATGAGGCCTTTCAAACCATCTCACACCTTCCAATCCATAAAATCAGGCACAGTTGACCACAATTGACTTTCTATGGTTTCTGATTGACTGAACAATGACTGATGACTTCTGAGCATCCAATCTTTGGCCAAACCACTTCAAAATGATCCTTGGACCATATGAGCTTGATAAATCAACCCTAGGGCTTTGTTCCAATGAAAATGGCACTGGCTTGCTTGACTGACTGATTCTCCTGACCAGTTTGACCTAATTTTGTGGGCTTGCACTTGGGCAAATGGCTATGCAATGCTATGCAGTGGACCATGTTATGTTAATGACCTAATATGAAATGAATGTACAAAAGGTAGGGTGCAAATTTGAGGTGCTACAGCTGCCCCTATCCAATCAACTGGGAACCCGAAGGGATGAGAGCCACGGCTGTCAGACTTTCAGGGTAAACAGGGATTGAATACCAAGAACCGTAGAAATTTGCACACTGCTGGGATTTGTCTCTTTTCTTCTTTGTCTTCGTTAGAGGTACAACCACATCCAGACATCGACACACGATGACTGGGATCAGAAATCTCAACTAGATGCCAACGGACAACTAGGAAAAACTCAACGTTTACCAAGACCAACGGAGAGGTAAATCAGCTCTACTGGGGATAACCAGGAAAGGATACAACCATACGTCAGCGGACGTAATGGGAAAAACTCGACGTTTACCGAAACCAACAGAGAGGTGAATCAGCTGGGACGACCAGGAAAAACTCGACGTTTACCAGAACCAACGGAGAGGTAACCAGACATCATCGGATGAATGGGAAGACTCGACCAGACGTCATCGGACGAAAGGGAGAAGCTCGACGTTTATCGACACCAACGGAGAAGGAGAAAACTCAACCAGACGCCAACGGACGAAAGGGAGACTCGACCAGACGTCATCGGACGAAAGGGAGAAGCTCGACGTTTATCGACACCAACGGAGAAGGAGAAAACTCAACCAGACGCCAACGGACGAAAGGGAGACTCGACCAGACGTCATCGGACGAAAGGGAGAAGCTCGACGTTTATCGACACCAACGGAGAAGGAGAAAACTCAACCAGACGTCATCGGACGGAATGGGAGACCACAACCGGACACCAAATAGGACGTCTACTGGGGATTCTGGTTGGGAAATCAACCAGACATTAATGAATGAATGGGAATAGGGTATACAATCAAACGTCATCGGACGAATGAGAAAAACTCGATGTTTATCGAAACCAACGGGGAGGTAAATCCACATGGGGAAGGGTACAGCTAGACGTCATAGGACGAATAGGGAAAACTCGACGTTTATCGACACCAACGGAGAGGAGGAAACTCTGAGGGGAATCATCTGGCATTACCAAATGATCTGCGGGGAATAAGCAACTAGACGTCATCGGACGCATAGGAAAAACTCGACGTTTATCGACACCAACGGAGAGGAGAAATCTTCTGGGGACAACCCTGTGGGGAAAGACATCAACTATACGCCAACGGACGCATAGGAAAAACTCGACGTTTATCGACACCAACGGAGAGGAGGAAACTTCACTAGGGAAGGGACGACATTACGAACATCGAAAGAGGATGTTTACAGACATCAAAGGATAACCAGACACTACGCATGACTGGGAAAGCACCGAAAGATGGTGTTTACCGACACCAAAGAAGACCAGACACTACGCATGACTGGGAAAGCACCGAAAGATGGTGTTTACCGACACCAAGGAAACAAACACACGCGGGTGCTGACAGGATACTGACATCTACATGTCCGGGCAAGGCTACACACTTGCAGGGGATCTCACTGGGGATCAAGGTCACGACAGCGAGCAAACAGGAAGGAACACCAAGGATACCGGGTTGTAGGCATGAAACGGGTGACCGACCAAAGCGTGAATTGGTTTGTGTTCCAAAACACTCAACATCCTGAAGAGGGCTAGAAAAGCAGTCTTGTTAGAGGATGGGCATTCGATTCCACGAGGAATACGAATCTTACTCGACTGGGGAGGACGCCTTCGACCCAAGAGCGCATGAGACATATTATCTATAGCCATTGGAACGTAGATAACATACTCGCATGGAAGATTGTCCATAACCGGGTTGGTTGTTAAATGGATAAATCAACTGACATCATCCTGAAGAGAGCAAAGGCAAACTTGTTAAAGGATGGACATTCGATTCCACAAGGAATACGAATCTTACTCGACCGGGGAGGACGACTTCGACCCAAGAGCGCATGAGATACATTATCTATAGCCGTCAAAACGTAGATAACACACTCGCATGGAAGATTATCCATAACCGGGTTGGTTGTTAAATGGATAAATCAACCGACATCATCCTGAAGAGACCAAAGGCAAACTTGTTAAAGGATGGACATTCGATCCCACAGGAATGCGAATCTTACTCTGCTGGAGAAAACAATCAAAAGACTGACCAGAGAGTGCATGAGACATATTATCTATAGCCGTCAAAACGTAGATAATAGACTCGCATGGAAGATTATCCATAACCGGGTTGCAGGTTGTTAAATGGATAAGCGACCGAAAAGAAAGGCATCGGGGTACCCGGAATAGGTATGCAAAGATGACCAATCAAAAGAGGATGAAGTTTCTTACTCGGAGCAAATATCCAAAAGGAAGGGGAAGACCCACCGGGGACAATACTGCTTGATCAAGGCAAGTATCCAGAGGGGACAAGACTATCAATACCGCAAACTGGGTACTGATAACTGCAAAGAGGGGATTACATCTACCGGTTTGTAGGCAAAAAACCACGGAAAAGGTAACCGTCCTCAATCAGGATGAGCACAAAGGGTCAACTCCACCAAGGGGAGAACGTGGGATTTTACAACTACCAGCTAGTAGGTAGAAAACCACAAAGATAGGACTTACAACTACCGGTTTGCAGGTAGAGGCCAACAAACAGAATGAACCACAAAGGTTACCTCTGCTAGGGGATGAAAGTGGGATTTTACAACTACCAGCTTGTAGGTAGAAAACCACGACGATAGGACTTACAGCTACCGGTTTGTAGGTAGAAGCCAACAAATTCCGCTGAGGATAAGATGAATGAGTGCCGGTTAGTGAGCAACTATTCATTTATGCCCCAGGGAAAAACAGGAGACAACCCAAATAGGCCAATTCAGGATCGATCCGAAAAGGCAGACTGGATCAAGACTCATCCTAATGAGGAAAGAACTCAATAGGGAAAACCCATCCCGAGGGGGAGGGAACGGAAACAACCGTCATCCACGAGGGTATAACTCAATGGGGAGCGCAGAAGGAAATGACAGACACTTTCTGCTTAAGGGGTCAACTCTACATGGAGAGATCAGACACACCCACACCTGCTAGGGGAATTAATCCAGGCTTGCAAGATGCTACCAATCGGGGAGTAACAACGCTGGGGATACCCACTCACTTGCGGAGTCACTTGTTGGGGAAACACCTCTCTCAACCCCGCTGGGGAACCCAATTCTGAAATCGATCCAAGCGATGCTAAACTCTTTCCAACGATCCATTCTTGATCAATTCACCACGACTTCGGGTTAATGAATGCGTTTGCAATGCTGATGCATGAGCTTTTTTTTTTTAGCGCAATGCCCCATGATCATGGAAATGCTACGCACTAGTGACGCAATATGCTATGCTTATCTAAATGATGAATGCATAAACACACGTCTCCTCCAGAGACAACACCGGGGAGCTCCCATAACTGCGCTGAAGATCTCGTTATCACGTCAATTTCCACCCTGCTGGGGAAAGACAAACTTTGCTGGGGATGACCTCCATCGAACCCGAACTGCATGGAGATTACTCTGCTAGAAGAGGCAACCAACCCTTACCTCTACTAGGGATGATTTCACCGGACTCGATCCGCTTGGGGACCTTGCTGGGGGAGAACCATCAACACAAACTCTGCTGGGAAGACAGCTTCAGAATCACAACTCCGCTGGGGATACGGTAACCTTCAGGCTTGCTGAGGAGGCACTGATCTCGAATCTGCTAGGGAGATGACACTCTCAAACCCATTGGGGAAATACGGCCTATTGGGCACGGAACACCTGTCGAGTTGTCGAACAACGGCTCCATCGTCCACCCACAATGTCAGCTTTCCACTTTTGAGAACTCCCAGACCCACCTGGACTTTCTGATCCATCCCTCGAAGATCAAATTCTTGGGATTCATACAACTTTCCAGTCTTTAGGCTTTGAAGAGTCTTCTTGATTAACCCTCCAGGATCGTCGTCGTAATCCTTCACCGTCCTTTCATTGTTCGTCTATCCCTTGCCCCTGGTTGGACTCTGTGGGGATCTTTTGTCAAAAGGCTTCATATCACTACTTGCCAGCGAATGAAGATATCTAACAGCACCTGCACAAGAGATTGTTAGATAAAAGCGTGCCCCAGGCGTGCCAACACTTCAACATCTAGGTCACTCCAACTTCCGAATAAGATTTCCAGATTTCAATCTTATAAGCATGCATCAGAAGGGACCTCTATGTTTCAAAATGCAAATATTCTTATCAAAACGAATGGATGTTTTCGTAATCAAAGCGGTAATGAAAACAAAAACAAAACTATTTGACTGAACACACGCTTTATTGACTGGAACAAAAGATGGCTCAGAATTGAGCAACCCACAGGAGGCAAACCCTGGAAAGAGGTGATTGCGCACAAAAGGAAAAAATCTATCCTAATGGCAATGTGAAACCGTGATTTCATCGGGTTCCAACTCGGTTACACCTCATATGTCCTCAAGACTTTCCGCACTTTCGGCCTTCTGAACAAGACGCTTCCAATCGATTTCTGTCAGAGACTAGCTGTGATGTCTTAACCAAAGCACAAACGATCATGCTAGACGCAGTTGTTCGTTTCAATCCCTCTTTTGGCTGGACCGCCCATTCGGGTTTCAGTCCACCGGGATACCCTTTTTTTTGCCCAAGTCGCCCTTGTGGGGTTTTCAACTTGCCGGGCGTACAAATTCTTTTCATTTTTATCCCTAACTTTTGCCCGAACCTTTCTCTTTTTTTCTTGGTTCGCCAGGATGCCCATTTTTGCCTGGACTCTTTATTCTTTTTGTCCAGCGGGTCTCTTTCACGAGGTATTTTCTAACTGCGTCCGCATTCACAGGGGATGGAAAATCTTCATCATTCGTGGTCATCAATCGCAAGGCTCTGTCAGAGGAGACCTTCTTGACCACGAACGGACATTCATAACCGTTTATCCATTTGCCCCACGATCGTTGAGGAGGAAGGATCCTTTTCAACACCACATCTCTTCCATGCTACCCCCGAGGTCGCACTTCTCGATTAACAACACGCTTCATTTACTGGGTACAACTGCCCCACGACAAGCAACTGTCAGCCTCTTTTCGCAATCAGGCTCAACGCGTCATACCGAGTCCTCATTCACTCGCCCTTTTTCAAGTTTACGTCCAACGGGACTCTCCATAATGAAATTTGGCCTCCAACAGGCAATATCACTTCCATCCCATACCGAATGAGGAAGGCGCTGCCCCAGTAGATGCACGTACCGAAGTACGACACTCAGGATACCAACTTCGTACTCAGCCACCATCGTTGGTGCGTTCAAATGTTATCCGGAAAGCACTAGCTCACTCACTTTAAACTCTCCCCATCAGACATTAGAACCCGTTCGGATTCAGGGTCAGGCCCCTCCTCCGGGATCGGTCACTCTCAATCTTTCGATTTGAGTACCTCGAGATGTCCTCATCAGGGACTTCAGACCTCCTTGGTTGAGAATCATCAATGGGTTGTTGGGCGAGATAACCATACAATACCCTCCTCTTGATTGCTTTCTGGGAGGTATACCGAATATCGTATTCAGTTGACACCATTTGCCCTCTTGCAACCCGTCCGGTCCATGCTGGCTCCTTAAGCACATACTTGATCAGATCCAATTTGGACATCCACAAAGTGGTATGAACCAGCATACACTGTCTCAGTCGGCGAGCAGCCTATGCCAAAGTACATCAAGTTTTCTCGAGCAGTGGGTGTATTGTTTCACAGTCGATAAACTTTTTGCTTAGGTAAATTGCATGCTCTTTTCGACAAGACTAGTCGTGCTGACACAATACGCACCTCATAGACCCCTTGAGGGCTGTCAAGTACCAGATTAACAGTTGTTTCTTCCACGGGAGGCATTAGAATCGGAGGTTCCTGCTACTTATTTTCCTTTCCATGCCCCTTGGCAGTCACCATTCCACCTGACCATTTGATTTCTTTTCTCTTTTATTTGTTTTTGGTTCAGGCGTTTCTAGTATTGTTCTTTTTTTTTTTTTTTTTTGCAGGATCGACCTCGATTCCTCTTATCCGCTCATAATAAGCCTCGGCAGCTTACCGGACAGCACTCCATAAGTGCACTGATTCGGACTCAACAGTATGAGTTATCTCTACCTGTCAAACCACTGGATCAAGTCCACCGGATGCCCCTCTTCTGCTTGGGACTTTGCCATCATGTCATCAACATGGCATTCAATTTCATGATGAGTCATATCATGAAACAAAGTCACCGCAGACCCTTGATCCGTGGCACCGGCCTTCTTCTTCACTAGAGGATAGTCTTCTCTCGATGGTAGCTCGTGCCCCCATAACATGGGTATTCCACCCTGGTGTACCTTGATGTAACCAGGTGAAGATATCAACCTGCTCTTTCGACAGGGCTACCATTCTGTTCTTGACTTGCCTCTGAAGCGGCCTCAACTTTCATTTCCCTTCTGACCTCGGCGGTACTTGGGATTACCATCTTGACTCGCTCCTCGTATGGTTGAATCACCTTCTCCTCTTGTTTCAACAACCTGGCTATTTTCAGCAGATCACAATCTTCTTCGCCTTCTTCTTCGGCATGCTAGCTTGGATTGTCGAAGTCATATAGAGGTGTACCCAAATTGTTATCGATGAGATCAGGAGGGTAATCACTTTTGTGGTTGGAACAAGACAAGTTCAAAAGAAAAACGAAAAACATTGCCATTTTTATTTTATTTTTTAAAACTGCAAAAAATGAAAAACAGGGAACACCGCTTTTAATCACAAAAACATCCATTTATTACTGATGCAAAATGTTGCAAAATGAGACACATGAGGTGGCCCTTACAATGGACCAGTACGTTTCGGGCAAAACGTATGGCTTTCATGCAAACAAAATTAACACAGAAATACTACACTTCCGGATGAGCGACAATGATGCTTTTGGAGGCCTTCCAATCGCCTGGTACGCACGACTTTATCCACAGCTCGAGCTCGCGGTCGCGGTCGATCTCTTCACTCACTGAACAAGCATGATCAGAATTCAGCATTCCTGCACTGACGAAGATGTACGGTGGACGACGTCCTCTATTTGGTCTAGACGACTCTTGATCTGGATAACCAATCCCGAACATGTCTGCCTTTACCACTATATCAATGATCCTTCCCCAACCTCGGGCCTCTTTGTTCTTCACCACCTCTAGAGCTTGTTTATAGGAAGAAATGGACAGCTTTTTCTCTTTCCCAATAACAACAACATTCTCTACCTTGATGGTTTCAATTGCTTGACTGGGTGTTTCAACTTTTCCACTATCCATTTCCACCATCTTCTGGGTCGTGTCCCTCATCAATCCCTCTGTGGTGGCAGCCGCACAACAAATATCAACAACAGGGAAAACTCCATCCTGCACCAGAGGTTTTGGGACCGTAGGCATCAGACCCTTTAACTGATCTTCCTCAGTCATCTCCATTCCTTTCTTGACTTTTTCACCATCTTCATCTTTACAGGACCCTTCCTGGGTACAGGGTTGACATCCCCATCCATGATCTGTGCCAAGCTGATGATCTTGGAGTCCACCATATCCTGGACAACATGTTTGAAAGCCCTACAACCCTCAATATTGTGCCCGGGTGCCTCAGAATGGAACTCGCACCTGACATTCTCATCATAGTGTGCAGGCCTCTTCTGCCGTTCTATGGGAATCAATATCCTTGTCCGGACTAACCCCAAGTCCCTCAATCTCCTGAACAAAAGGGTGTAGGTCACAGGTGGTTCCTCGAACTGACGCTCCTCCTTTTTCTTCTTCACCTGGCTCCTAGCTCTTGGTGCCTTCTGTTGAGGTGGTGGTTGTTGCGGTGGTACAAGTGGATTACCAACAGGGGCGGTTACAGCAGCAGCATGAGGGTGATAACGATCCTTACCACGTTCCTTCTTTACTGGCACACCACTTGAGTCAACCTCTTTTTCGAGCAGGCCACTGCCAGAGGGTTTCTTTGCTACAGAGTCAGAGGGATTTGTCACTTCGGATGATGGAGCTTTTCCCTGAACTTTCTCCTCCATCAACCACTTCTCAATCTTTTCCAATCTCTCGGCCATGGCTTTCTGCCCCAAGGCAAGCCCTTGCACAATACTGAACAAATCTCTCACCATCTCTTTCAGCTCAAGGATGTCGGCGTTGGGAGGATCCATCAGTTCGGATTTGTGGCCCCTAGCAGGATATCTGAACAGACGAGCCAGGCGCACCGGTTGGATAGTGACACCTACAAAACAGCAAATGGGTTAGTATGACTCACACATGCAATGTCTACCCGTACCAGGAATATTCCTTCCTTTGATTCTAGCATCACTGAGACGGATAATTTTTCATCAATAACAATCTGACACCTGGATGTCTCTCAACCAGAATCTCAATCAACAATGGACCCTGGGTACGGATCGACATGGGTTGAATGCAGATGAATGCAAAATGGGATGATGCAAATGCATGATTGCAGGTCGCTGGGCCACCAAGTCATCTGAAGACCCATTCTCTGAACCAGTCACATTCAACTGAGTCACCATAAATCCGACTTGGGGAGTTCCGAAATAAACGGAACTGGAGATTACATCCCTATCATCACAGGAACATTCACTGAACGGATGATAGCCAGATCCTCTGAACAGGTACTCTCAAATTCAACCCAGGTATCCGAAATAAACGGAACCCGCTGATAAACCACGGACAGAACTCCGGCGTCCCAGAAATAAATGTCCATAATTCACAGTCACCATCAGTACCAAGAGTCACCAACCAGTCACCAACAAGTCAGCAACAGTACCTGTAATAATCAACCCCTCCCACTCACGGGTGTCATCTAGGCCAGGGTAAGGTCGAGAGAAACGCAGGATAAACAACCCTTTCAAGAATATCATCCTGTGCACACCAGATGTATGCACCGATAATACCCCATCAGAGTCTGAACTGCTCGTGATATCAATGTTCCGCTAAGTGGCGTACACCACCCGCTTCCCATGAATCACTCTATTCCTAGGTTTCCTAGATTGCACTCATAGCCTGGGTATTGGGCCTTTTACCTCGAGTAATTCCCACCCCAAACAGAGAAGCACAGCCAGCACAGCAGATGAATATGAATGAATGCAAACATTAATGCAAACAATACATGCAAACAATAAACAATGAATGCAATAAATAACACAGAAAAAGCAACCAAAGCCCTAACCTAGAGAGCGCTAGGAGAGACTCGCTTAGGGAAGATGGACCAGCACAGGTCAACTTCTAGAGTCCCCAGCAGAGTCGCCAGCTGTCGCATTACGCGAAAAACCGGCGGGAGAACAAGAACAACAGAGCCGCCACCGTGCGTTATTTATCCCAAAAGAGGGAAAGGAAACGCTCAGAGTAAACCTGGAAAAAGCATGGTCTCGCGACCAAAGAGAATGGGATCGGGAGTCGGTTATGCGAAGGGAAGGTATTAGCACCCCTACGCATCCGTCGTACTCGACGGGATCCACGCACAATAGGAAGGAAAATAGTTGCTAAAACACTGCTCAAACAATCATCTATATAGGCTGAAGGAGACACAAGAAAACAAACAAGACCGACTCGGCAGGATATCGTATCCTGGGCCTACTTAGTCTATCAAGCATAGACATCAGAGTCAAAGTAGTTCGAACTGGGGAAACGACACATGCTCGCTAGGATATCGCATCCTATGCATACGTATCTCCTTTGGACGAAGGAGAATCAGAGCATCCGTAGCTCGGCTAACACGCACACAAAACAAACACAGGCAAAGGCAAACGTGGAGCCTGAATGCCAATCACTGGACTTACATCAGCATCCGAACCAAAAACACACACGAGGAGGCCAACATGGAGCCTGAATGCCAATCACTGGACTTATATCAGCATCCGAACCAAAACACACGCACACTGGAACCCGACTGCCACTCGATGGACTTACATCAGCTTCCAAGCACACAACAACACAAAACAAAGACACAGGCGCCCGGAGAGATCTGCTCATCTCCTGCCTACGTACCTCATTTGGTATGAGGATCAGGGCGACGTAGTTCCCCTACGAAGGGACACAGGACTAGCCTAACCAGACGATAGAGGGAAACACAACTAGGGAGACTACGACTCGAGCCTAGCTGTTATCATGCAAGATTGTCCCTAAGTCAAGGTTTCTAGCTAACTTGCACAGGAAGCAAGCCTATCCTATTCAACACAAGTAAACAGCAAATCAAGCATTCACAAGTAGCACACACTATATGCACACAAAAGGGGCTCAATCAAAGGGTAAGACTGCAAGAGCAAGTCATCTGTACAGAGGTATGGTTAGCTCTTAACCTTGCCATTGAGGGGCTAAGGTGAAGCTGATGCAAGGTGAGTGAAGATAAGACTTCACAGCTCTTATCCCTGGTCAGGGAGAGCTTCAGACAAAGGAGCGTGGGTTCAGAATGTGGGAACCCTTCTACACTCAAGACTCTGACACAACTGTACACTGTACAAGATCTTGGGTTTGTGTCCCAATGCATCAACACAGTGGTGTGAGCAGAGGGACGACTCAACAGAATAGTGGGAGATAGATTGCATATCTCTTTGATCCACCAATTGCCTCATTGAGGTCTTTACCTGCTTGGCACAAAAGTAAACAATCACAAACATCGCCTCTTAAGGAGGACTTCAGACAGGTGCCTGGCCAAGTAACAGGCCAGGTCTTCCAGACTACATGGAGACAAGAATGTTATACCTCAGTGCAAATTTCTTATCAAGCAAAGCAAAGCAATATTAGCAACTAATGTACCTGAAATCAATCAAATATCATCAGTATACCAATCACAGAACTAAACAGCAAATGGTTTACAATTAGCTATACACAGACAAACACAATCCAATGCACCAAAGTGCAAGCAACTCAAAGGAGTCAAACATCCTACAAAACAAAACAAGTTAGTGTACAATGTCAAATGATATCTCAATCAAAAGTGAATCCACCTCCTTAAGGTATTTTGCCTCTTAACCTGAAAATCACATCCAAACGTGAGATACAAGACCACTAGGACAAGCCTAGGGTCAAAAAGAAGGAAAAAAGTCAAAACAGCAAGTAAAACATGATCAACATCATCATTAATCACATACAAAGAGAATCCAATTGGTCTCATGTCTAAACCATACACCAAATTAATTTCATGCACAAATTAGATCAAGCTAGGCAATTATGAGTCATATAGGAGCAAACAGAATGATATCACTCAAACAAATACCTAAACAGCTCAATAAATTCCACAAAAATTCCAGCATAAAAAGGACACATTCAATGAGCTACATATCAATTTTCATGCCATTTGGACAACAGGAAGTAGGTCAATAAAAATCAAAAAGTCAGCAGACATCTAAACAAGTCAACACATGGTAGCAAAATGAGCATCAACTTCAATCACATTCCAAACAGTGAAAACAATTAAGAAATTAATGGGACCAAAGCCAAAATACACCTACACATGTTATGAATCACTCCATCAAATTTCACATTCATAGGATAAGGGATAAGGGTTTAGCAACATATGTAAACTTGTTACACAAGTGAAACCCCAAAATTGCTAAACAGCAATCAAAAATCCAAATCAATTAGAAAATGGATCAATAAAATCCACAAAACTTCATGTTGATAGTTAACATATACATTGTATCTCATGCAAAAAATCAGGGCCATAGGCCTAGTGGAAGCATGGAAAAATAAATCATGAACTCAGCATAGCATAGTGTGACACATATTGTCACACTCAAATAGAATAAATCATATCTATCAATCCAGAGGTCCAAAAATTACAAATTATATGTCAAAAATTCCAGGAATGAGTCAAGAATCATCATATGAAATTTCAATTAATTTGGATAAGGCATGATTATTTGGTGATCAAAATAGTGGAACATACAATTATTGTACACATGATAAAGATCAATATACCATTCCAAAATTCGACCAAGCACAACATGAACTATTATGCCTAAAAAATTCTAGAGAAAAATTGGGATCTAACAAAAAAATTGCCACCTAATTTGGATTAATATTGAATTTTCTATGATTTTTTAAAGTTTTGTTAATTATGTGAAATATTTATTTAATGGATTAATGTGATTAATTTACAGCAGTGGCATTTCAGTAATTATTCAACGCCAAGCCAAAACGCACTGTAGCGTTTTAATGTGTTGTCGCGCGGGGATTGGCCGGATGTGGAGGGAAACAGAATTTGAAATTGCCAAGCGACATGAATGGATTGAAACGCTACTTTTCCAGATTTTCCTTCGTTCTTCGTCGTGTTCAACATGTTCATCAATGCCGGATGCGGTTACGAGATTTTCTTCACCAAACGACACGAGCTTTATACCGTCCTCTCCGTCTCTCAACGTACATTACAGTTATGGCCACGAAATTGTCTAAAGATTATCACACGCGAAGATTCGATCGAAAGAAGTTTCGTCATGCAAACTTTGAATCAAGATATCTCTCTCAAATCTTAATGGATTTTGATTCTACAACTTGCAATGCATTCTACAATCAAAGATCTACAATATCCACATCACAATTTTGAAAATCGTTAGAGTCGAATTCCAACCTTAGTGAAGTGCAGCCGTGGAATTCGTGGTTTCTAGGTCCTCCAAGGCCAAAACAGTTACTCCATGATGATGTAGAAGTAGAGTGAAGGCGAAATTTCAGCTCAATTAGGCTCCAGGTGGAAGATTTCTTCAACTGTTGTGAATATGGAGTTGCTTCAACAGCTGCATTTTCTTGGTACCATGGCCATGATCTTGATGAAACAGAAGTAAGATTATACCTGCAAATGAAGAATTAACCAAGAAAGGCCACGAGCATTCAAGAATTATTGAAAAAAATTGATGAAAACTAGTGTATGTGCAATGGTGAAAAATGAGAGAATTGTGAGTTTTTTTGTTTTGGATCTGAAAAAATGAGATGTGATTAGTGAATACAGCTGCAATTATCTATTTATACCAAGGCTTAATCACAAAATTAATTAAGATTAGCAAAATTGGAGAATTAGTGTAATGTGCAATTTCACCATTTTTGGCCAAAATGCCCTTTCTCAAACCAGCTGATTTTTCTGTCCAAACTTGGTTCCAACAGGTCACAAATGACATTTAGAAAGTGTTGCAAAAAGCCTCATTTCAAAATTCCAAGTATTTCTCAAATTGGACCATTTTGCCCTTGGATTTTAATTAGTGCACTTGAAAAATGGCCTTTTTGTGTGAATGCTTTTGGCAAAATGTGATGATGGATTATGAAAATACGCATTAAATGTGATTTGCTCAAAGAAAAACCATCCAATTTGGCCATTCCATGTGAGAGTTATGGCACTTTGATTTCGGGCATTTTTGGAAAATGAATGGATCATATCTTGCTAACCACACATGGGAATTTCAAGTTCTTTGACTTTTTGGAATGGTGAGATCAAGATCTTCAACTTTCATGTTGGACAAAATTCCATTTGAAGCTTGTATGATGAAGTAATTTTGAGGAGAAAAAGTTTCCATTTTGGGCAGCTGAAATTACAGGTCACCTGCCATTTTAGGAAACTTCTTGTCTGACCTCCAAATCTTCAACCTTGGTCTTTGATATGTCAAATGAGACTTGTATGGACATGAATGAGGCCTTTCAAACCATCTCACACCTTCCAATCCATAAAATCAGGCACAGTTGACCACAGTTGACCACAGTTGACTTTCTATGGTTTCTGATTGACTGAACAATGACTGATGACTTCTGAGCATCCAATCTTTGGCCAAACCACTTCAAAATGATCCTTGGACCATATGAGCTTGATAAATCAACCCTAGGGCTTTGTTCCAATGAAAATGGCACTGGCTTGCTTGACTGACTGATTCTCCTGACCAGTTTGACCTAATTCTGTGGGCTTGCACTTGGGCAAATGGCTATGCAATGCTATGCAGTGGACCATGTTATGTTAATGACCTAATATGAAATGAATGTACAAAAGGTAGGGTGCAAATTTGAGGTGCTACACCTATTTCTTGGGATCTCCAGTGTATTAGGTCGGGTTACCATCATGAAAAATTCATTTATCTATAGGAACTATTCCCATCTTCTTCGATGCATTATGGATTTTCTCTCTAGCAAATCATTTCGTCAAAGGATATGCTAAATTTTTATCAATGTGTACATGATCCACTCTTACAACTACTTTATAGATACAATCTCTAACAATGTTGTGCTTCTTTCTTATTTGACGTCTCTTACCATTATAATAACAATTCTTTGCAATAACCTCGATATTATCGCAGTGAATTAGCACAATTGGCTTAAATTTTTCACATAAAGGGATCTCATCTAGCAAACATCTTAATCAACTTTCTTCTTTACTAGCAATCACTAATGCTATATCATTTTAGACTCCATCGTAGATTGATCCAAAATAGTTTGTTTCTTTCATTTCCAAGATAAAATTCCTCCAACTATATTCAATATATAGACATTAGTCGTTTTGGAATCATCTGATAAGGTGTTCCAATCTGCATCATTGTATCCTTCAAGTACAATATGAAATACTTGATAATATAAACCAAGATTCATGGTCCTTTTAAGGTATCACATGACACTCTCGTAGGCTTGCCAATGCTCATTCTTTGTAGTGGTTGTTGTTTCCTATAAATTGGAGAAATTGAGACCCTTGAAGAGTTATCATTCTTAATTCGATTTACAACATTGCGATTTTAATTCTTTAATCATTTTTGAAATGACTTCTGAACTACACTAAATTTATTATTATTGTTTGAGACAATTAAGACTTTTTCTTTTTGGTTTTGTCTATGAGATTCTTATGCAATTCTAAGGTGGATAATCAACCTTTTAATTAAAAATTCTTATATAAAGAAGCAAGCTAACCAATGTATCTAATAAAAAACAATATAAAACTAGGAAAAAATTTCAACTAATATACAAATATATTTATTTTTTCTAAAAATGTAAGAGTTCAATTTTTTTAATAGCAAATTCATCTCAATATTATAATATTGATATGTTCCAAGAACAACATATTATGTATTCTCTGCTTCTAACCACTTCTAACAACTATAATAATATATTAAAAAATAAAACAAACTACAGAACATATGACTATGAAGTTTCTATATATGAAAGTTCAGATTTGAATATTCAAATCATGCTGAATATGGTAACTTACAGTTTAAATATTTAAATTGGAAATATTAGAAAATAAAACTTAAAAAAAATATAGAAAATTGATTTGAATTCTTGTTTCATATTATGTATTCTCTGCTTCTAACCAATTCTTGATTCATGAATTGCATCTAAACAAATCATACTAACGATTCGGTTCAGTTTTCAATAATAAAATAATTAATTATTAAAGTTGTTTTAATTCAATTTAAAATTGATTTGTAATTATTTTATATTTATAAATCATTTTTATATTTTGAATTCTTTAAGAATCAATTTTTTGAAAACTAAAAAGTTTTAATAAATAAAAAATCAATTTTTTTTTCATATTTCGAGAGATAACATATTTTTACAAAAGCTTTTTTTCCATTTTTTTTATTTTTAGGAATTTTTTATTTATTTTCAGTAAAATAGGTTTTTCTTTACTTTCAGAAAAATATACTTCGTTTTATAATATGATTTTTAGCTTCAAGTCAATTAACTGAATTGTTTATAATATGTAATTTAATTTAGTAATAATTAAATTATTTAAGATTTTTAAATTAATTATATAGTTAATTAAATGCGTACTCCTCGAATTTTAATATGTTTTTGCATTTCTAAAAAATGTTGTAAAAGAATTTTTTTTTTTTGAAGTTTTAGATATTTTGAGATTATCATAGATTTTTTGGGATACAGTTTCAAAAAGGGGTAATGGAATGCAATTTTCCATAAAGTTTAATGTCCCATATTCTTATTAGTGTAATGGCAAGAAAGAATAGGAAGTTTATATACAAGTTGGGGGTTGTCAATTAAATATAGGCAATTCTTCAATACACCCTCTCTAAATGAAAAATTAAAAAAAAAAAAAAAACTATCGAAAGTATATTTTTGTTAAACCCTCATGTTTTAAAATTTTAAAGGATGAATCGAAAAAATATTAAAATGTGAGGCCGACTCAAATATAAGGCAGTTCAATTCTTTTCTTTATACCTCTATTTTCTTTTTCCTTTTCTTAAAGGTCCATTAGACCCTAAATAAAACAATAGTTGTATATAAACCTTATATTCAAAAAAAATTATTCACGCAGTGGTAAGCTAGGCTTGTATGCAGAACAATCGTTTTGAAGTTGAAATCCCACGACTTCTTTTTTAATATTATTTTCATTAATTTTAATTTTAATTTTTTTTAACCAAAGAAACTTCATTTTAAAATTCTCTTTAGGCCATAAGATATGTTAGGGCACCAAAATGTATATTACAAATAGAGCAATTGATCAAATGAGTTCTATTGTATTGATAAAATTTATCGATATATTATCCTGCCCTTTATTCAAGCGAGTTCCCACATGTATTTGTGGATTTCCATAAATATTAATTGTTTTATAAAAATTAAACAAATTATTATTTTAATATTCATGCCGAGTTATTTCGTCCTATTTTGATATATAATTCTATATTATTAATTCAATAATAAGTACAAATTACGAAATAAAGTTAATATTTAGTTTACGTAAGTATTATTTAAACTTAAATAGCATGATATTTTGATAATCTTACCTTTTTTTTATTAACGAGCAGAACCGATGATAAAGGTTTGTAAGGTGGGGGACATCACATGGCTCGATATTCTGCTACAATTATCTTGTGATTATTTCAAAACAAAAATGGGTAAGTTGCACCGGTTACAAATATCTGTCAATATTTATGTAAATTATGACAGTTCTTTTAAACAGTCGTAATTAGAGTAATTTTTGAAGAAGTAGTAATAACTTTATAGTAATATTAATATTGTGTAACTTCTTGTTATTACAAAATGAAGTAAAATGGCTTTATATAAGCCTTACACTTTCAATATAAGCCTTAGATAATAATAAGGAATAAAACTATAATAACCACTAAACTTATTCAACTTATCCTATTAATAAACTTAGCAAATTTATCATTTCTATTTATAATAAAGACTGATTCTTAGTAAATATTCCAACAAATTCCTCCCCTTAAACTGAAATGCTTATTGAGCATACAGTTTAATTTTGAAGTGGTTGTACTCCCAGTAGCCTTCTAAGTTTCACAAACTGATCCAATTTCAATGGCTTTGTCATAATGTCTGCAATTTGTTCTTTTGTTCCACAGAAAACCAACTTTACCACTCCCTGATTTTTGAAAGATCACGTAAATAATGATATCTGACATCAATGTGTTTAGTCCTCCGATGCATTACTGGGTTCTTAGAGAGCTTGATTGATGAACTGTTGTCACACATAATATCAATACATTCACAATTTTCATCTCTAATTTGTTCAAGTACCCCTATCATCCAAACACAGTGACAAGCACATGAGGTTGCCGCCACATATTCAGCTTCAGTAGAGGATAAGGTAACTATGGCTTGCTTCTTTGAGCTCCAACAAACTGCTGCCTCACTTAATAAAAACACATACCCTGAAGTACTTTTTCTATCGTCGACATCTCTTGCATAATCACTGTCAGTATATGCCGAAAGCTTCGAGGCAGTCCTTCTTCTATAAAATAAGCCAAAATCCAAAGTACCTCTTAAGTACCTCAATACTCTTTTAGTAATCAATAGGTGTTCCTCCTTTGGATTAGCCATGTAACGTGAAATCAAACACACTACGTACATCATATCTGGGCGTGTAGTTGTTAGATACATTAGACTACCTACCAATTGCTTATATAAAGTTGAATCAACATCTTTTCCACCTTCTCTTGACAACACACTTCCAGGAACTATTGGATTTTTGACAGAGTTACAATTCCACATATTGAATCTTTCCAAAACTTCTCTTGCATATTTCTTTTGGCATAAGTGAATTCCATTTGCATTTTGACTTACTTCAACTCCAAGGAAGAACCTCATTTTACCAAGGTCCGTCATTTCAAACTCTTTCATCATGGACTGCTTAAATATTCCACACAATTCTTCATTATTCCCAGTATATATCAAGTCATCAACATAAATACTTACCATGATTACTTTTTCCTTTATTCTCTTAATGAATAAAGTATGATCATGTTTACTCTTTGAAAATCCTTCTCGTTGGAAGTAACTATCGATTCTGCTAAACCATGTTCTTGGCGCCTGTTTTAGGCCATATAATGCTTTGTTCAGCCTATATACCTTTTCTTCCTCTCCGTGTTTTATGAAGCCCTCAGGTTGATCCACATATACCTCTTCCTTTAATTCCCCATATAAAAAGGCACTTTTCACATCCAGCTGGTATACATTCCAACCCTTTTGTGCTGCCACAGCCAATAAAATTCGAATTGTGTCCCATCGTGCAACAGGAGCATATACTTCATTATAGTCCACCCCTTCTGTCTGTGTATACCCTTTTGCAACAAGTCTTGCTTTGTACTTATCAACCTTGCCTTCTTCATTCAATTTGGTTTTGTAAATCCATTTCACTCCAATTTTCTTAGCTTGTGTTGGTAGATTCACTAACTCCCATGTTTTATTCTTCTCGATGGCATCTATTTCACGTTTCATGGCTTCTATCCATTTTACATCATTAATAGCTTCTTTATAATTTGTGGGATCATCATTTGACATAAATAAAACCATTCCGACCTCTTGTTCTTCTTCAGATAGACCCTCACCACTTTCGTAATCTTGCAATCTACTAGGTGCTCTTCTCTCTCTTATTGGTCGTTCCTTATGTTGCTGCTCTTCATGTTGTGGTTCCACATTTTGTTGCTCTTCATGTTGTGGTTCCACATTTTGTAATGTATGCTCATGGTTTTCGGTATTACCCACCTCTATTTCTATATCTGATTCTTCATCAGAATCCTCCATGTCACTACCATCGTTACCCCAATCAAGAATAATTTCTTTTTCTTTTTCTGAATTTATGTTCCAATTCCATTTTTCTCCTTCTTCAAATATTACATCCCTGCTTACTGTTATTTTCTTTAGAATGATTCCATCCACTTCAAACCTGTGAGTGATGTTTACTTTGTACCTGACTTAACCAACAATTTGTTAAGTATAGGTCAACTTCAAGAAAGACGCCTGGTAATAATAATAAAAGAAAGTGCATGCAAGATTTATCATCCTCAAAGAGGGAAAATTGTAGACAGCAACATGACTCTGAATCGAATGTTTGTAATTCACGCTACATTAAAACCGCTTCCACGGAAATGCTTAAAGGTTGAGGAGGAGAACTTGGAAAATCTATGGCATAGAAGGTATGGGCATGTAAATCATATGTTTATTGTTGCTATGCAGAAGAAACAAATGGTAAAGGGCCTACCAGAGTTCAAGGAAAGTGCAGGGGTTTGTGAAGTGTGTAATATTGGCAAGCAACACCGAGAAAAAATACCAAAGAAAAGCAATTGGAGAGCATCAGAAAAACTTGAATTGGTGCATGCAGATCTGTGTGGTCCAATCACTCCAATCTCTCATAGTGGTAAGAGATATTTGCTTGTGTTTGTAGATGATTACTCTCGCAAAACTTGGATTTATTTTCTTGTGGAAAAAGGTGAAACATTTGAGATATTCAAATGCTTCAAGAATTTAGTTGAGAAAGAAGCTCAGAAACATATATGCTGTTTACGAACAGACAGGGGAGGAGAATTCACCTCAAACAAGTTCAATCAGTTTTGCCTAGAAAATGGAATTAAACGGCAATTGACAGCTGCTTTCACACCACAACAAAATGGAGTAGCGGAACGAAGAAATAGAACAATTATGAATATGGTGCGCTGCTTACTTACGGAGAAAGAGATGCCAAAGACCTTATGGGCAGAAGCTGCAAAGTGGACAAATCATGTGATTAACAGAAGCCTTACCAAAGCAGTAAAGGAAATGGTACCAGAAGAAAGATGGAGTGGACTGAAACCTAGAGTTGACTATTTTAGGGTGTTCGGATCCATTGCACACGTGCATATACCTGAGCAGAAGAGAACTAAACTTGACGATAGAAGTCGTAAATGTATCTTAATTGGAGTGAGTGACGAGTCAAAGGCTTACCGATTGTATGATCCAATATTAAAGAAAATAACAGTAAGCAGGGATGTAATATTTGAAGAAGGAGAAAAATGGAATTGGAACATAAATTCAGAAAAAGAAAAGAAATTATTCTTGATTGGGGTGACGATGGTAGTGACATGGAGGATTCTGATGAAGAATCAGATATAGAAATAGAGGTGGGTAATGCCGAAAACCATGAGCATACATTACAAAATGTGGAACCACAACATGAAGAGCAACAAAATGTGGAACCACAACATGAAGAGCAGCAACATAAGGAACGACCAATAAGAGAGAGAAGAGCACCTAGTAGATTGCAAGATTACGAAAGTGGTGAGGGTCTATCTGAAGAAGAACAAGAGGTCGGAATGGTTTTATTTGTGTCAAATGATGATCCCACAAATTATAAAGAAGCTATTAATGATGTAAAATGGATAGAAGCCATGAAACGTGAAATAGATGCCATCGAGAAGAATAAAACATGGGAGTTAGTGAATCTACCAACACAAGCTAAGAAAATTGGAGTGAAATGGATTTACAAAACCAAATTGAATGAAGAAGGCAAGGTTGATAAGTACAAAGCAAAACTTGTTGCAAAAGGGTATACACAGACAGAAGGGGTGGACTATAATGAAGTATATGCTCCTGTTGCACGATGGGACACAATTCGAATTTTATTGGCTGTGGCAGCACAAAAGGTTGGAATGTATACCAGCTGGATGTGAAAAGTGCCTTTTTATATGGGGAATTAAAGGAAGAGGTATATGTGGATCAACCTGAGGGCTTCATAAAACACGGAGAGGAAGAAAAGGTATATAGGCTGAACAAAGCATTATATGGCCTAAAACAGGCGCCAAGAACATGGTTTAGCAGAATCGATAGTTACTTCCAACGAGAAGGATTTTCAAAGAGTAAACATGATCATACTTTATTCATTAAGAGAATAAAGGAAAAAGTAATCATGGTAAGTATTTATGTTGATGACTTGATATATACTGGGAATAATGAAGAATTGTGTGGAATATTTAAGCAGTCCATGATGAAAGAGTTTGAAATGACGGACCTTGGTAAAATGAGGTTCTTCCTTGGAGTTGAAGTAAGTCAAAATGCAAATGGAATTCACTTATGCCAAAAGAAATATGCAAGAGAAGTTTTGGAAAGATTCAATATGTGGAATTGTAACTCTGTCAAAAATCCAATAGTTCCTGGAAGTGTGTTGTCAAGAGAAGGTGGAAAAGATGTTGATTCAACTTTATATAAGCAATTGGTAGGTAGTCTAATGTATCTAACAGCTACACGCCCAGATATGATGTACGTAGTGTGTTTGATTTCACGTTACATGGCTAATCCAAAGGAGGAACACCTATTGATTACTAAAAGAGTATTGAGGTACTTAAGAGGTACTTTAGATTTTGGCTTATTTTATAGAAGAAGGACTGCCTCGAAGCTTTCGGCATATACTGACAGTGATTATGCAAGAGATGTCTACGATAGAAAAAGTACTTCAGGGTATGTGTTTTTATTAAGTGAGGCAGCAGTTTGTTGGAGCTCAAAGAAGCAAGCCATAGTTACCTTATCCTCTACTGAAGCTGAATATGTGGCGGCAACCTCATGTGCTTGTCACTGTGTTTGGATGATAGGGGTACTTGAACAAATTAGAGATGAAAATTGTGAATGTATTGATATTATGTGTGACAACAGTTCATCAATCAAGCTCTCTAAGAACCCAGTAATGCATCGGAGGACTAAACACATTGATGTCAGATATCATTATTTACGTGATCTTTCAAATCAGGGAGTGGTAAAGTTGGTTTTCTGTGGAACAAAAGAACAAATTGCAGACATTATGACAAAGCCATTGAAATTGGATCAGTTTGTGAAACTTAGAAGGCTACTGGGAGTACAACCACTTCAAAATTAAACTGTATGCTCAATAAGCATTTCAGTTTAAGGGGAGGAATTTGTTGGAATATTTACTAAGAATCAGTCTTTATTATAAATAGAAATGATAAATTTGCTAAGTTTATTAATAGGATAAGTTGAATAAGTTTAGTGGTTATTATAGTTTTATTCCTTATTATTATCTAAGGCTTATATTGAAAGTGTAAGGCTTATATAAAGCCATTTTACTTCATTTTGTAATAACAAGAAGTTACACAATATTAATATTACTATAAAGTTATTACTACTTCTTCATTTGGTATCAGAGCTCCATCAAGGGGCCTGATATAGTGTGTAACTAAGAGTGTTTGAGAGGAAAAACACTAGAGTGTCATTAAGACGTGAAATGGCTGAATCGAGCAATTTCAGCGCACCAAGTGTGCCTAAGTTTGATGGTGACTATGATCATTGGAGTTTGATCATGGAGAATCTACTTCGATCAAAGGAGTATTAGAGTGTTATTGAATCTGGAATAAAGGAACCAAAGGAGAATGAAGAGATAACTGCAACACAACAAAAGGCATTGGATGAAGAAAAACTCAAAGATCTGAAAGCAAAGAACTATTTATTCCAGGCCATTGACAAATCCATCTTAAAAACTATTACCCAGAAAGAAACAGCTAAACAGTTGTGGGAATCCATGAAAGTCAAATACAAGGGAAGCACTAGGGTAAAACGTGCGCAATTACAGAGGCTTCGACGGACATTCGAAACCTTAGAAATGAAGATAGGTGAATCAGTGAATGATTATTTTGGAAGAGTAATGGAAATAGCAAATGACATGAGTAGTTGCGGAGAGAATATGAACGATGTGAAAATAGTTGAGAAGATACTTAGATCTTTGACAGAAAATTTCAACTTTGTTGTATGCTCAATTGAAGAGTCTAAGGATATTGATGTCTTAACTGTGGATGAGCTAAAAAGTTCACTACTTGTTCATGAGCAAAAGGTAAGAGAAAAACGGAGTGAAGAGCAAGTTCTGCAAGTTGAGCATGGCACGCGTTATGGACGTGGGAGAGGAAGAAGCAATTTTCAAAGAGGAGCTAGCAGTTATGTTAGGGGACGGGGAAGAACAAAAACATTTGTAAATAGGAGTGCTATTATATGTTATCGATGTCAAAAACAAGGACACTACCAATTTGAATGTCCAAGTTTAGAAAAAGAAGCAAACTATGCTGAGTTTGACGAGGAAGAGGAGGTACTCCTAATGGCTCATGCCGAAGTTCAAGATATTAAAGACAAAGGAATATGGTTTCTTGATTCTGGTTGCTCAAATCACATGACAGGAAATAAAAAGTGGTTTATAGAACTTGATGAAAATTTTAGTTGTACTGTTAGATTGGGAAACAATTCAAGAATGTCAGTAATGGGAAAAGGAAGTGTCAGGTTTGAAGTGGATGGAATCATTCTAACTGTGAGTGATGTTTACTTTGTACCTGACTTAACCAACAATTTGTTAAGTATAGGTCAACTTCAAGAAAGACGCCTGGTAATAATAATAAAAGAAAGTGCATGCAAGATTTATCATCCTCAAAGAGGGAAAATTGTAGACAGCAACATGACTCTGAATCGAATGTTTGTAATTCACGCTACATTAAAACCGCTTCCCACGGAAATGCTTAAAGGTTGAGGAGGAGAACTTGGAAAATCTATGGCATAGAAGGTATGGGCATGTAAATCATATGTTTATTGTTGCTATGCAGAAGAAACAAATGGTAAAGGGCTACCAGAGTTCAAGGAAAGTGCAGGGGTTTGTGAAGTGTGTAATATTGGCAAGCAACACCGAGAAAAATACCAAAGAAAAGCAATTGGAGAGCATCAGAAAAACTTGAATTGGTGCATGCAGATCTGTGTGGTCCAATCACTCCAATCTCTCATAGTGGTAAGAGATATTTGCTTGTGTTTGTAGATGATTACTCTCGCAAAACTTGGATTTATTTTCTTGTGGAAAAAGGTGAAACATTTGAGATATTCAAATGCTTCAAGAATTTAGTTGAGAAAGAAGCTCAGAAACATATATGCTGTTTACGAACAGACAGGGGAGGAGAATTCACCTCAAACAAGTTCAATCAGTTTTGCCTAGAAAATGGAATTAAACGGCAATTGACAGCTGCTTTCACACCATAACAAAATGGAGTAGCGGAACGAAGAAATAGAACAATTTTGAATATGGTGCGCTGCTTACTTACGGAGAAAGAGATGCCAAAGACCTTATGGGCAGAAGCTGCAAAGTGGACAAATCATGTGATTAACAGAAGCCTTACCAAAGCAGTAAAGGAAATGGTACCAGAAGAAAGATGGAGTGGACTGAAACCTAGAGTTGACTATTTTAGAGTGTTCGGATCCATTGCACACGTGCATATACCTGAGCAGAAGAGAACTAAACTTGACGATAGAAGTCGTAAATGTATCTTAATTGGAGTGAGTGACGAGTCAAAGGCTTACCGATTGTATGATCCAATATTAAAGAAAATAACAGTAAGCAGGGATGTAATATTTGAAGAAGGAGAAAAATGGAATTGGAACATAAATTCAGAAAAAGAAAAAGAATATATTCTTGATTGGGGTAACGATGGTAGTGACATGGAGGATTCTGATGAAGAATCAGATATAGAAATAGAGGTGGGTAATACCGAAAACCATGAGCATACATTACAAAATGTGGAACCACAACATGAAGAGCAACAAAATGTGGAACCACAACATGAAGAGCAGCAACATAAGGAACGACCAATAAGAGAGAGAAGAGCACCTAGTAGATTGCAAGATTACGAAAGTGGTGAGGGTCTATCTGAAGAAGAACAAGAGGTCGGAATGGTTTTATTTATGTCAAATGATGATCCCACAAATTATAAATAAGCTATTAATGATGTAAAATGGATAGAAGCCATGAAACGTGAAATAGATGCCATCGAGAAGAATAAAACATGGGAGTTAGTGAATCTACCAACACAAGCTAAGAAAATTGGAGTGAAATGGATTTACAAAACCAAATTGAATGAAGAAGGCAAAGTTGATAAGTACAAAGCAAGACTTGTTGCAAAAGGGTATACACAGACAGAAGGGGTGGACTATAACGAAGTATATGCTCCTGTTGCACGATGGGACACAATTCGAATTTTATTGGCTGTGGCAACACAAAAGGGTTGGAATGTATACCAGCTGGATGTGAAAAGTGCCTTTTTATATGGGGAATTAAAGGAAGAGGTATATGTGGATCAACCTGAGGGCTTCATAAAACACGGAGAGGAAGAAAGGGTATAGGCTGAACAAAGCATTATATGGCCTAAAACAGGCGCCAAGAACATGGTTTAGCAGAATCGATAGTTACTTCCAACGAGAAGGATTTTCAAAGAGTAAACATGATCATACTTTATTCATTAAGAGAATAAAGGAAAAAGTAATCATGGTAAGTATTTATGTTGATGACTTGATATATACTGGGAATAATGAAGAATTGTGTGGAATATTTAAGCAGTCCATGATGAAAGAGTTTGAAATGACGGACCTTGGTAAAATGAGGTTCTTCCTTGGAGTTGAAGTAAGTCAAAATGAAAATGGAATTCACTTATGCCAAAAGAAATATGCAAGAGAAGTTTTGGAAAGATTCAATATGTGGAATTGTAACTCTGTCAAAATCCAATAGTTCCTGGAAGTGTGTTGTCAAGAGAAGGTGGAAAAGATGTTGATTCAACTTTATATAAGCAATTGGTAGGTAGTCTAATGTATCTAACAGCTACACGCCCAGATATGATGTACGTAGTGTGTTTGATTTCACGTTACATGGCTAATCCAAGGAGGAACACCTATTGATTGCTAAAAGAGTATTGAGGTACTTAAGAGGTACTTTGGATTTTGGCTTATTTTATAGAAGAAGGA